>NC_074680.1:12872367-12986320 GCF_029448725.1 Salvelinus fontinalis | reverse complement strand
TACACGCTGTACATCCCTGTCTGTCTGTCTGTCTGCCTGCCTGTCTATCTGTGATGTATATTCACTCTGATATACTCTATAGCCAACCTTCCCCTGTTTAAAAGGGTCAGGTGCAACCATGTTAAAATTCACCACAAATAAAACGCACAATTTAAATATAATTACTTATAATATCGCATGTGATTGTGTAAAGTTGTTGCCTTTGGAATCACAATTGTCAACATAAATATGATGCAAATATATCATCACGTTTAGATTTGAAATTGAAGTAATTATTTGACAGTATATATAAAAAAAAACAATTCAACAATGAAAAAATATTAAATAGAATCATGACTTGATAAAATGACAAAATTATTGCATAAAAGTAGAGCAAATCTATGATACTGCAAATACGTGTCAATCCTGATGACTGAACTCGTGATTCTGTGATACTTTATACCCCATCAACAGTTTCAGCAGTACAAAAGAGCAGAAGTATTTTAGACATAATCACTTCTATTGTTTTCTTTGTTTTTCCGTTTTACCACTCTTACAAAAAAAGACATGTTTTCTATTGTATGATATTGTTCACTGTTATATTGCAGGTAACAGGGGCCACCGAAATGGATCCATTCATAAAATATAGTTGAAACTCAGAGAGAGGAAGTAACGTCCTTACAGGGCCAGGCAGTGTGGGGACGGAGCAGCATTTATGTGCCTGCCTGCTAGCGATGCTGTTCGAACGGCAGCGGACAACTTTGCCACGCTTCCTTCCATCGACCAGGCTAGTTAACATGCTACACAGCCCTCCCTACTTAACCCAACCCCAGATCAATGTTCCCACAATGTTCTGCTGGATTTGGGTTAAGTAAAGAACTCTGTCAAGCATACTCTTCGCTGGGGACGGCATCTGACCGGCAGTGTTAAGGCGTCACTACCCAGTGTAACCAGGCAGTGTGTGCGTCAGAGTGTGTATTCTCTAGCATCGTTAACAAAGGTAATGTGATATCATTTGTTGCAATGTTGAGCAATTCACTGCTGGACCGTGTGTCAATGTAACACCAGTTCAAAGTGACGGTAGACTACATGTAAAGAATACCAATGTTACCCTCTACCACACAATTCATGAATATTGTGAATAAATCTGAAATCTCATTTGTCACGTTTAATTTCGTCATTAACACGAGGAAAAATAAAAACGTCCAAAGTAAACAAACAAGCCGTGGTAAATGTATAAATCTTCTAAGTCAGAAGCAAATCAGTGTAATATTTCATATCGCCACGGCTATTTATCACCGTTCAGTTTTCCTCCCAAAGCAGGACTCAATAAATGACTGTTGAACACCCTTCATTCTGTTGTTTTTAATTATAAATACTTAATCATTTCAGCGCGTGCCGCATCACACATTCCCACACTCTCAGTGGGATCCGTGCTCTCCTAAAAATACTTCCACACAACACCTCAAGGGGGCACTGTTGCCCTGCTGAAAATATGTCTGACGTCCCCTCCAAAATAAATAAAGAAATAACTGAAGTAACATAGGGAGAAAACTTAAACTTTAACAGTCAGCCAGCCAGGCGTGCGGGTGGGCAGATAGGCGGGCAGGTGGGCAGACAGAAGGGCAGGAAGACTGGCAGGCAGACGGGTGGGCAGACGGGCAGGCAGACAGGCAGGCAGGCAGGCGGGCAGAAAGGCAGACGGGCAGGCCGGCGGGCAGACAGGCGGGCAGACAGGCGGGCAGGCAAACGGGCAGGTAGGCAGGTAGCCCAGGGAGTCTTGACCAGCCCAGCTCTAACACAAAGTGAAAAGTCACCCAAATAGTAGTGTACAGGAGAGAGGAGGTGTGAGGTGATAAACCATGTAGAACGGCCTTTTATTGTTAAGCTGCCATGCCCTGTTTGCATTAGACAATATGAGAGCATGATGACTGCACTGCCCACATGCCCCTTACCTCAGATACCTGAGACCGAGGGAGAGAGAGAGAGAGAGAGAGAGAGAGAGAGAGAGAGAGAGAGAGAGAGAGAGAGAAAGAGAGAAAGGCCTGCGTTTTCCTGCAGCATTGATAACACCTCTAAATAATTAAGAGTTCACTTCCTGTCAACGGCTCCTTAATGCCCTGTCTGTCTGTCTGTCTGTCTGTCTGTCTGTCTGTCTGTCTGTCTGTCTGTCTGTCTGTCTGTCTGTCTGTCTGTCTGTCTCTCTGTCTGTCTGTCTGTCTGCCTGCCTGCCTGCCTGCCTGCCTGCCTGCCTAGAGGATTATGGGAGGGCCCTTGACGCACTTTACCAGATCAGGTGTACACACACAAACATACACATGTACGTACGTGCACACACGACACACGGCCTGTCTCCCACCCCTCTGCCCTGCCCCCACTCGCATAATCAGGGATGAGAAAGGGGGGGAGGGGGCAAGGGAGCAAACGGGGATGGGGAGTCTTTTGGGGGTCTTACCCCTGAGTTCCCCCAATTCCCCTTTTCCTCTCTCTCTCTCTCTCTCTCTCTCTCTCTCTCTCTCTGTTAAATCTGTCACAGCAGCATTTAGCGTCATTCAGTATTTATTCAGCATTTAGCGTCATTCTTCTTCTGTGACCTAGTCCAATACAAAGCCTTCCTGTTCCAAGGTTGCAGTGGGAAAAATCACAAAGAAAGAGGAACAACCCCAGTTTTGTATGTATGTCACTCCAATGTCAGCATTAAGGCAATGTATATTTCCGGAGCATCATTTTCAAGCCCTAAGATATAAGATATTTATTTCTAACATTAGATTTTGCCGTTATAACAATTAAAAAGCATGATTGAATTGAATTAAAATGATTGCCTTAAGTTTGTTGAGTAAATGATGTATTCTACTTTCTACCCGTTAAATGATGGATATAATGCCATGCATCCTGATCACTGCGTATCTCCCTCTTCTCCAGGGTTAGAGGTGAATTTCTTCAATCCCAATTCAAGACTTGAAATCTCCTCATAGGAACTCGACAATCCGGTATAATGTCAATATTCTCATATAGAATAAATAGCAAGTGAAACAGTGAGGGCGGAGCGTTCAGAGAAGGAAGCATAAATACAAGAGCAGGTTCCCTACTGCAATGAATTAATAATGCTCTTACAGACGCTCAATTAAACGCATGATTAATAATAGAATCTATATAATTGTGAGCAATAACTCATACACGCTAATGATAGCAATGCCCATCATGGGTTCACATGGGATCTGACGCTTTTCTTCTTCTCTCTCAGTTCAACAGGGATATTTTCTAGATTGTACATTCCAAGTGGCAGAGTGATATTTTCTATGTTGTACATTAAAAGCTGCAGATCCTGTGTGAATCGATTCTCAAATAAAATGCTGATCAAATGATTCTGAAACGGTTCACCCACACAGACAGCGTTGTGAAGAAGGCGCTACAGCGTCTCTTCAACCTCAGGAGGCTGAAGAAATTCGGTTTGGACCATAAGACCCTCACAAACCTTTACAGATGCACAATTGAGAGCATCCTGTCAGGCTGTATCACCGCCTGGTACGGCAACAGCACCGCCCTCAACCGCAGGGCTCTCCAGAGGATGGTACGTTCTACCCAACTCATCACCAGGGTAAAACTACCTGCCCTCCAGGACACCTACAGCACCTGATGTTACAGGAAGGCCAAACAGATCATCAAGGACATCAACCAGCCGAGCCACGGCCTGTTCACCCCGCTACCATCCAGTACAGGTGCATCAAAGCTGGGACCGAGAGACTGAAAAACAGCTTCTATCTCAAAGCCATCAGACTGTTAAATAGCCATCACTAGCTGGCTTCCACCCGGTTACTCAACCCTGCACCTTAGAGGCTGCTGCCCTATATACATAGACATGGAATCACTGGTCATTTAAATAATGGAACACTAATCACTTTAATAATGTTTACATACTGCTTTACTCATCTCATATGTATATACTGTATTCTATTCTACTGTATTTTAGTCAGTGCCACTCCGACATTGCTCGTCCTAATATTTCTGTATTTCTTAACTCCATTTGTTTACTTTAGATGTGTGTGTAAGGTTGTGAATTGTTAGATACTACTGCACTGTAGTAGCTAGGAACACAATCATTTCGCTACACCCGCAATAACATCTGCTAAATACGTGTACGTGACCAATCAAATTAGATTTGATTTGAGTAGATTTCTGCACCGTTAAACAACATTTCAATTCGTTATTATGTTTCACGTGTATGGGTGGCCAATTATCACGTGAGATTTGCTTCTATCTTAACTGCCCATATTCTTTCAATAAAGAGAATAGATTATTTTAAAGTGAGATGGAGTATGTTCACATGAAGAGTGACACACTTTAAGCAAGAGCTGAGGGGTGTGTGCTAACATTGGCAAAGGGAAAAATGAATGATGTCATATTAAACATTAAACACGAGAAGCAGGCCAATTATTTCCGCTCATATTTCATGTAAAACGTTTCTTCATCCATCTACCTCGCCCTTCTTCCGCTTGCTATTTCCCCCCCCCCTTCTCTTCCGTACTACCCCTGGGGTGTGGGGTGTCACTTGAAAACTATTACTAATAACGGCAGTAATGTATTGAGCTATTATTCATTACAATAACAAAGGACACGGGGACCGAGTCTTCGTCATTTGCGCATGTGTGTGTGTGTGTGTGTGTGTGTGTGTGTGTGTGTGTGTGTGTGTGTGTGTGTGTGTGTGTGTGTGTGTGTGTGCGTGCGTGCGCACGTGAGAGTTTGTTCTTCCTCTATGAAATGTTAAGGTGCACTTTAATAATGTGACACGTTGGGTCATTATTTAAGAAGCAAAATAGAGAGAGAAAGAACAAAAATAAACACAGAGGGAAAGAAAGAGAAAGAAGTCAACAAAAAAAGAGGAGGAAAAGAGAGAGAGACAGAACGCCTTCCAGAGAGAGAGAGAGGGAGACAGAACGCCTTCCAGAGAGAGAGAGAGAGAGAGAGAGAGAGAGACAGAACGCCTTCCAGAGAGAGAGAGAGAGAGAGAGACAGAACGCCTTCCAGAGAGAGAGAGAGAGAGAGAGAGACAGAACGCCTTCCAGAGACAGAGAGAGAGAGAGAGACAGAACGCCTTCCAGAGAGAGAGAGAGAGAGAGAGACAGAACGCCTTCCAGAGAGAGAGAGAGAGAGAGAGAGAGACAGAACGCCTTCCAGAGAGAGAGAGAGAGAGAGAGAGACAGAACACCTTCCAGAGACAGAGAGAGAGAGAGAGAGAGAGAGAGAGAGAGAGACAGAACGCCTTCCAGAGACAGCGAGAGAGAGAGAGAGAGAGACAGAACACCTTCCAGAGAGAGCGAGAGAGGGAGACAGAACGCCTTCCAGAGACAGAGAGAGAGAGACAGAACGCCTTCCAGAGACAGAGAGAGAGAGAGACAGAACGCCTTCCAGAGACAGAGAGAGAGAGAGAGAGACAGAACGCCTTCCAGAGACAGAGAGAGAGAGAGACAGAACGCCTTCCAGAGAGAGAGAGAGAGAGAGACAGAACGCCTTCCAGAGACAGAGAGAGAGAGAGACAGAACGCCTTCCAGAGAGAGAGAGAGAGAGACAGAACGCCTTCCAGAGAGAGAGAGAGAGAGAGAGAGAGAGACAGAACGCCTTCCAGAGAGAGAGAGAGAGAGAGAGACAGAACGCCTTCCAGAGAGAGAGAGAGAGAGAGACAGAACGCCTTCCAGAGACAGAGAGAGAGAGAGACAGAACGCCTTCCAGAGACAGAGAGAGAGAGAGACAGAACGCCTTCCAGAGAGAGAGAGAGAGACAGAACGCCTTCCAGAGACAGAGAGAGAGAGAGAGAGAGAGACAGAACGCCTTCGAGAGAGAGAGAGGGAGACAGAATGCCTTCCAGAGACAGAGAGACAGAACGCCTTCCAGAGAGAGAGAGAGAGACAGAACGCCTTCCAGAGAGAGAGAGAGAGAGAGAGACAGAACGCCTTCCAGAGAGAGAGAGGGAGACAGAACGCCTTCCAGAGACAGAGAGAGAGAGAGACAGAACGCCTTCGAGAGAGAGAGAGAGAGAGAGAGACAGAACGCCTTCCAGAGACAGAGAGAGAGAGAGAGACAGAACGCCTTCCAGAGACAGAGAGAGAGAGAGACAGAACGCCTTTGAGAGAGAGAGAGAGACAGAACGCCTTCCAGAGACAGAGAGAGAGAGAGACAGAACGCCTTCGAGAGAGAGAGAGAGAGAGAGAGACAGAACGCCTTCGAGAGAGAGAGACAGAACGCCTTCCAGAGACAGAGAGAGAGAGAGACAGAACGCCTTCGAGAGAGAGAGAGAGAGAGAGAGAGAGACAGAACGCCTTCCAGAGACAGAGAGAGAGACAGAACGCCTTCCAGAGACAGAGAGAGAGAGAGACAGAACGCCTTCCAGAGAGAGAGAGAGAGAGAGAGACAGAACGCCTTCCAGAGAGAGAGAGAGAGAGACAGAACGCCTTCCAGAGAGAGAGAAAGAGAGACAGAACGCCTTCGAGAGAGAGAGAGGGAGACAGAAACCCTTCCAGAGAGAGAGAGAGAGACAGAACGCCTTCCAGAGAGAGAGAGAGAGAGAGAGACAGAACGCCTTCCAGAGAGAGAGAGAGAAAAAGAGAGAGTTTAGTGGTAATGTTTTTTGTTTATTTCACTTTTGTTTATTATCTACTTCACTTGCATTTGGCAATGTCAACAAATGTTTCCCATGCCAATTAAGCCCTTGAATTGAATTGAATTGAGTAGAGAGAGTGAGAGTGAGAGTGAGAGTGAGAGTGAGAGTGAGAGAGAGAGTGAGAGTGAGAGTGAGAGTGAGAGTGAGAGTGAGAGAGAGAGAGAGAGAGAGAGGGGGGGGGGCAGTTGATGAGACAGACAGGGTTTCCTGGGCGCTCGCTGAGGAACAGGGACGTCTCACGGAGGTTGAACGCCTCTCCACTGCCGAGCTCAGCGCTGGCATGCCACGCCACGCCACGGCCAAACACACACACACACACACACACACACACACACACACACACACACACACACACACACACACACACACACACTGCCAAATCCGCCGGCATAAACACACACACTCTGGCATACCAGGATAGCACCGCACCGGGACTGCCTGGCATAAGTGGCTCGCCAACCCTTAAACACACACAGCACCTGCATTCTCAACGCCAGCACGCACACACACATAAACACACACTGTAGACTAGCCCAACGGGCTTGTTAATGCCAGATTTGCCAAATCCCCACACAAACACACACACAGGGAACAGCTCTGGCAATGGTCTATTCCCGGCGCTCCGAGCATCCCATGTGGAGCGTCGCCGGGAAACGAGGAAATATCTCCAGTCCACAGAGCACTCCAGAAGAAAAGCGAGAACTCCAGGAACTCCTGTCTGCTCTCAGGATTAACCAGGATAAAAAGTGAGCTTCCAAACGGCTACTCGTCCCTTATATCCCAAACCTCTCCTGTTACACTCTTAGAAAAAATGGTTCCAGAAAGGGTTCTTTAGTTGTCCCCATAGGAGAACCCTTTTTGGTTCAAGGTACAACCCTCTTGGTTCGAGTTAGACCCTTTTGGGTTCCAGGTAGAACCCTTTACACAGAGGGTTATACATGGAACCCAAAAGGGTTGTACCTGGAACCAAAAAGGGTTCTACCCGGAACCAAAAAGGGTTCTCCTATGGGGACAACTAAAGAACCCTTTCGGAACCCTTTTTTCTAAGAGTGTACCCTAACCCCTTTTCCCACATCCCCTCTCCTTTTCCTCTGTCCCCTAGCCACTCTTCCCTACTTCAATACTCTCCCTCAATACTCTCCCGTTCCCCTACTCTCCTCTCCTATCTACCCTAACCCCGTTCCCCTACTCTCCTCTCCTCCTCTCCCATCTACCGTAACCCGCTCCCCTACTCTCCTCATCTCCCCTCTACCCTAACCACGCTCCCCTACTCTCCTCTCCTCCTCTCCCCTCTACCCTAACCCCGCTCCTCTACTTCTCTCCTCCTCCCCACTACTACTCTTCGGTCCCCTCTACCCTAACCATTTTCCCCTCTCATCAACTCTCCCTATCTCCCCAACCCCAGATCCCCAAAGACAGACGGTTCTCACTATAGTCAGTGTGCAGAGCTGAGCTGAGGTGTGAGAACCATATCACTGCTGGTGCTGGAAAGGGACACACACTCCTCTTCTTCCTCTCCTCCACTCCTGAATACTCTTTCTTCTCTTCCATCTTGCCCTCGCCTCCCTCTCTGTCTCCTATCCTCCCTCTCTCTTCCCTTTCTGCCTCCTGTTCTCCCTCTCTCCTCTCATCTTCTCCCCTTTACCTTAAACCTGTTCCCCTACTCTCCTCTCCTCCTCTCCCCTTTACCTTAACCCTGTTCCCCTACTCTCCTCTCCTCCTCTCCCCTTTACCTTAACCCTGTTCCCCTACTCTCCTCTCCTCCTCTCCCCTTTACCTTAACCCTGTTCCCCTATTCTCCTCTCCTCCTCTCCCCTTTACCTTAACCCTGTTCCCCTACTCTCCTCTCCTCCTCTCCCCTTTACCTTAACCCTGTTCCCCTATTCTCCTCTCCTCCTCTCATCCCTCTACCTTAACCCCGTTCCCCTACTCTCCTCTCCTCCTCTCCCCTCTACCTTAACCCCGTTCCCCTACTCTTGTCACGGCCGTCGAAAGAAGAGGACCAAAGTGCAGCGTGGGGAGCTTACCTTTCCTTTTATTTTAAAATGACGCCAACAAATCAAGAAACAAAATAAACGACCGTGAAGCTTACAAGGGCTATAGTGCCCCTAACCAAGACAACTTCCCACAATGACAAAAAAAGAAAAAGAGGAAAAGGCTGCCTAAGTATGATTCCCAATCAGAGACAACAATAGACAGCTGTCCCTGAATGAGAACCAAACCCGGCCAACATATAGAAATACAAAAACATAGAAATCAGAACATGGAATGCCCACCCCAAATCACACCCTGACCCAACCAAAATAGAGACATAAAAAGGCTCTCTAAGGTCAGGGAGTGACAGTAACCCCCCCCCCCCCCAAAGGTGCGGACTCCGGCCGCAAAACTGAACCTATAGGGAATGGTCTGGGTGGGCATCTATCTGTGGTGGCGCCTCTGGTGCGGTACGTAGACCCCGCTCCACCTCTGGCTCACCCCACTTTGGTGGCGCCTCTGGGTCTGGGACCCTCGTCGCCGACCCTGGATTGGGGACCCTCGTTGCGGGCCCCGGACTGGGGACCCTCGATGCGGGCCCCAGACTGGGGGCCCTCGTTGCGGGCCCCGGACTGGGAACCTTCGTTGCTGGCTCCGGACTGGGGACCCTCGTTGCGGGCCCCGGACTGGGAACCTTCGTTGCTGGCCCCGGACTGGGAACCTTCGTTGCGGGTCCCAGACTGGGAACCTTCGTTGTGGGCCCCGGACTGGAGACCGTCGCTGGAGGCTCTGGACTGGAGGCCGTCACTGGAGGCTCCCTGCCATGGATCATCACTGGAGGCTTCGTGCCATGGATCATCACTGGAGGCTTTGTGCCATGGATCATCACTGGAGGCTTCGTGCCATGGATCATCACTGGAGACTTTGTGCCATGGATCATCACTGGAGGCTTTGTGCCATGGATCATCACTGGAGGCTTCCTGCCATGGATCATCACTGGAGGCTTCCTGCCATGGATCATCACTGGAGGCTTCGTGCCATGGATCATCACTGGAGGTTTCGTGCCATGGATCATCACTGGAGGCTTCGTGCCATGGATCATCACTGGAGGCTTCCTCCGTGGAGCCGGAACAGGTCTCAACGGACTGAGAAGACGTACTGGCAGCCTGGTGCGTGGAGCTGCCACTGGGCTTACCAGGCTGGGGAGACATACAGGAGGCCTGGTTCTGGGGGCAGGCACAGGATACACTGGGACGTGGAGGCGCACTGGAGGTCTCGAGCGTAGAGCCTGCACAACCCGTCCTGGCAGGATGGTTATTTTCGCCCTGCAGATGCGGGGCGCTGGCACAGGACGCACTGGGCTGTGCAGACGCACCTGAGACACAGTACGCAGAGCCGGCGCAGGATATCCTGGGCCGTAGAGACGCATTGGAGGCCAGATGCACTGAGCCGGCACCCTCCGACCTGGCTGGATGCTCACTCTAGCCCGTCCAATGCGGGGAGCTGGAATGTAGTGCACCGGGCTATGAACGCGTACTGGAGACACCGTGCGTTCCACCGCATAACACGGTGCCTGACCAGTACGATGCTCCTTCCGGTAAGCACGGGGAGTTGGCTCAGGTCTCCAACCTGACTCAACCAATCTCCTCGTGTGCCCCACAAATTGTTTTGGGGGGGGCTGCCTCTCGTGCCTGCTCCGTTGCCATGACTCCTGGTAGCAAAGTCGTTCCCTCCCTCGCTACTTCAGCCTGTTTCCATGGCAGGGTCTTGTCCCCTGCTATAACCTCCTCCCATCTCCAAGATGTCCTCCATTCTCTCTTCTCCCGGGCCCAGGATCCCTGCTCCTCCTGGCCACGCTGCTTGGTCCCTTGGTGGTGGGATGTTCTGTAACGATCGTCGTTGGTGTAATTAGACCAAGGTGCAGCGTGGTACTTGTTCATGCTTCTTTATCAAAAAAACGAACACCAAACAAAACAACAAAACAACGACTGTAATGGCTGCAGAGATCAGACCAACATGCAGCGGGTTTAGAAAACATAATGAATTTATTAAACGACGAAGACGAACACGAAACAACACTTGGAATAATTACAAAATAACAAAACGAACGAAGACAGACCTGAACTAGAGAACTTACAAATAACACGAATAACGTACGAACAGGTATAGACTACAAACCAAAACGCTACAGTCCCGTGTGGTACAAACATACATACAGACACGGAAGACAACCACCCACAAACAAACAGTGTGAACACCCTACCTTTATATGGTTCCCAATCAGAGGAAACGACAAACACCTGTCTCTGATTGAGAACCATATAAGGCTAATTACCAATGGCCTAAACATAGAAACACAAAACATAGAATGCCCACCCCAACTCACGCCCTGACCAACTAAACACATACAAAAATAACAGACAACAGGTCAGGAACGTAACAGAACCCCCCCCTCAAGGTGCGAACTCCGTGCGCACCCCTAAAACTCAAGGGGAGGGTCTGGGTGGGCATCTGTCCGCGGTGGCGGCTCCGGCGCAGGACGAGGACACCACTCCACCATTGTCTTTGTCCCCCTCCTTAGCGTCCTCCGAGTGGCGATCCTCGCCCCCAACCCTGGTCTAGGAACCTTCACACCGGTCCCCCCTAGATAGCTCAGGACAGAGAGGTAGCTCAGGACAGAGAGGTAGCTCAGGACAGAGAGGTAGCTCAGGACAGAGAGGTAGCTCAGGACAGAGAGGTAGCTCAGGACAGAGAGGTAGCTCAGGACAGAGAGATAGCTCAGGACAGAGAGATAGCTCAGGACAGAGAGGTAGCTCAGGACAGAGAGGCAGCTCAGGACAGAGGGGCAGCTCAGGACAGAGGGGCAGCTTCGGGCTGGGTGGCAGCTCCGGGCTGGGTGGCAGCTCCGGGCTGGGTGGCAGCTCCGGGCTGGGTGGCAGCTCCGGACTGGGTGGCAGCTCCGGACTGAGTGGCAGCTCATGACTGTAGGGCAGCTCATGACTGTAGGGCAGCTCATGACTGTAGGGCAGCTCATGACTGTAGGGCAGCGCATGACTGGAAGACAGCTCATGACTGGAGGGCAGCTCATGACTGGAGGGCAGCTCATGACTGGAGGGCAGCTCATGACTGGAAGGCAGCTCATGACTGGAGGGCAGCTCATGACTGGAGGGCAGCTCATGACTGGAGGGCAGCTCATGACTGGAAGGCAGCTCATGACTGGAAGGCGACTCTGGCGGATCCTGGCTTGCGGGCTCTGGCGGATCCTGGCTGGCGGGCTCTGGTGGATCCTGGCTGGCGGGCTCTGGCGGATCCTGGCCGGCGGGCTCTTGCTGCTCATGGCTGGCTGACGGATCTGACTGCTCATGGCTGGCTGACGGATCTGGCTGCTCATGGCTGGCTGACGGATCTGGCTGCTCATGGCTGGCTGACGGCTCTGGACGATCATGGCTGGCTGACGGCTCTGGACGCTCATGGCTCGCTGACGGCTCTGGACGCTCATGGCTCGCTGACGGCTCTGGACGCTCATGGCTCGCTGACGGCTCTGGACGCTCATGGCTGGCTGATGGCTCTGGACGCTCATGGCTCGCTGACGGCTCTGGACGCTCATGGCTCGCTGACGGCTCTGGCAGATCCTGTCTGGTTGGCGGCTCTAGCACATCCTGTCTGGTTGGCGGCTCTGGCAGATCCTGTCTGGTTGGCAGCTCTGGCAGATCCTGTCTGGTTGGCGGCTCTGGCAGATCCTGTCTGGTTGGCGGCTCTGGCAGATCCTGTCTGGTTGGCGGCTCTGGCAGATCCTGACTGACGAATGGCTCTAGCGGCTCCTGACTGACTAACGGCTCTGACGGCTCGGGACAGGCGGGCGGCTCTAATGGCTCGGGACAGACGGATGGATCAGACGGCACTGGGCAGACGGATGGCTCAGACGGCGCTGGGGAGACGGATGGCTCAGATGGCGCTGGGGAGACGGATGGCTCAGATGGCGCTGGGGAGACGGATGGCTCAGATGGCACTGGGGAGACGGATGGCTCAGATGGCGCTGAGGAGACGGATTGCTCAGATGGCGCTGGGGAGACGGATGGCTCAGATGGCACTGGGGAGACGGATGGCTCAGATGGCACTGGGCAGACGGATAGCTCTGGCCGGATGAGGCGCACTGTAGGCCTGGTGCGTGGTGCCGGAACTGGAGGCACCGGGCTAAGGACACGCACCTTCAGGCTAGTGCGGGGAACAACAACAGGGCACCCTGGACTCTCAAGGCGTACTATAGGCCTTGTGCCTGATACCGACACTGGTGGTACCGGGCTGAGGGCACGCACATCATGGCGAGTACGGGGAGAAGGAACAGTGCGTACAGGGCTCTGGAGACGCACATGAGGCTTGGTGCGTGGTGCCAGCACTGGTGGTACTAGGCTGGAGACACGCACCCCAGGGAGAGTGCATGGAGGAGAACCAGGGCTCTGAAGAGGCACTGGAGGCTTGGTGCGTGGTGCCAGCAGTGGTGGTATTGGGCTGGGAACACGTATCTCAGGGCTAGTGCGGGGGAGCAGTAACAGGACGCACAGGACTCTGGAGACGTACAGGAGGCTTGGTGCGTGGTGTAGGCACTGTCTTAACCAGACGGCTAGCACGCACCTCAGGACGAGTATGGAGAGCTGTTCCCAGTGACATTAACTCACCAATCCGTTCATTCGGACGGATGCCGTGCCTCATGCACCAAACCAGTACATCCCTCATATCTTTATTCTTCAATTTCTCCATTAGCTCCTTTACTGTCGCTGCGTTACTCATCTCCAAATCTGCCCTCACCGGCTCATTATGTAAAGCAGGAGGAGTTGGCTCAAGTCCCCTGACTGACCCAACTATATACCCCGAGAGCCCCCCCCCCCCCCAAGACATTTTTGGGTTTGACTTGCGGGCTTCCAGCCTTGTTTCCGTGCTGCCTCCTCATATCGCCGCCTCTCCGCTTTTGCTGCCTCCAGCGCCGCCTTGGGGCGGCGACACTCCTCTGTTTCTGCCCAGGGTCCTTCTCCGTCTAGGATTTCCTCCCATGTCCATTCCTCCTTGTACACCTGCTGCTGTCCGTTAACCCGCTGCTTGATCCTTCGGTGGTGGGTGGTTCTGTAACGGCTGTTCTCCTCCTCTTCGTCCGAAGAGGAGGAGTAGAGATCAGACCAACATGCAGCGGGTTTAGAAAACATAATGAATTTATTAAACGACGAAGACGAACACGAAACAACACTTGGAATAATTACAAAATAACAAAACGAACGAAGACAGAACTGAACTAGAGAACTTACAAATAACACGAAGAACGTACGAACAAGTATAGACTACAAACCAAAACGCTACAGTCCCGTGTGGTACAAACATACATACAGACACGGAAGACAACCACCCACAAACAAACAGTGTGAACACCCTACCTTTATATGGTTCCCAATCAGAGGAAACGACAAACACCTGTCTCTGATTGAGAACCATATAAGGCTAATTACCAATGGCCTAAACATAGAAACACAAAACATAGAATGCCCACCCCAACTCACGCCCTGACCAACTAAACACATACAACAATAACAGACAACAGGTCAGGAACGTGACAACAACGAACGTAACGTCTTGAAGGCTACACAGAGCTAACAAAAAACAACACCCCACCACCTAAAGGGGCAAAACAGGCTGCCTAAGTATGATTCCCAATCAGAGACAACGATAGACAGCTGTCCATGATTGAGAACCATACCCGGCCAAAAGAAATCATAGAAATAAGAACATAGAATGCCCACCCCAAATCACACCCTGACCAAACCAAATAGAGACATAAAAAGGCTCTCTAAGGTCAGGTCGTGACAACTCTCCTCCTCTCCCCTCTACCCTAACCCCGCTCCCCTACTCTCCTCTCCTCCTCTCCCGTCTATCGTAACCTCACTCCCCTACTCTCCTCTCCTCATCTCCCCTCTACCCTAACCCCGCTCCTCTACTTCTCTCCTCCTCCCAACTACTACTCTTCGGTCCCCTCTACCCCAACCATTTTCCCCTCTCATCAACTCTCCCTATCTCCCCAACCCCAGATTCCCAAAGACAGACGGTTCTCACTATAGTCAGTGTGCAGAGCTGAGCTGAGGTGTGAGAACCATATCACTGCTGGTGCTGGAAAGGGACACACACTCCTCTTCTTCCTCTCCTCCACTCCTGAACACTCTTTCTTCTCTTCCATCTTGCCCTCTCCTCCCTCTCTGTCTCATATCCTCCCTCTCTCCTCCCTCTCTGTCTCCTATCCTCCCTCTCTCCTCCCTCTCTATCTCCTATCCTCCCTCTCACCTCCCTCTCTGCCTCCTGTCCTCCCTCTCTCCTCTCATCTTCTCCCCTCTACCTTAACCCTGTTCCCCTACTCTCCTCTCCTCCTCTCCCCTTTACCTTAACCCTGTTCCCCTATTCTCCTCTCCTCCTCTCCCCTCTACCTTAACCCCGTTCCCCTACTCTCCTCTCCTCCTCTCCCCTCTACCTTAACCCCGTTCCCCTATTCTCCTCTCCTCCTCTCCCCTCTACCTTAACCCCGTTCCCCTACTCTCCTCTCCTCCTCTCCCCTCTACCCTAACCCCGTTCCCCTACTCTCCTCTCCTCCTCTCCCATCTACCGTAACCCGCTCCCCTACTCTCCTCTCCTCATCTCCACTCTACCCTAACCACGCTCCCCTACTCTCCTCTCCTCCTCTCCCCTCTACCCTAACTCCGCTCCCCTTCTCTCCTCTCCTCATCTCCCTTTACCGTAACCCATCTCCGCTACTTCTCTCCTCCTCGCCACTACCACTCTTCGGTCCTCTATACCCTAACCATTTTCCCCTCTCATCAACTCTCCCTATCTCCCCAACCCCAGATCCCCAAAGACAGACGGTTCTCACTAAAGTTAGTGTGCAGAGCTGAGCTGAGGTGTGAGAACCATCTTGCCCTCTGTCTGTCTCCTGTCCTCCCTCTCTCCTCTCGTCCCTCTGTCTCCGATCCTCCCTCTCTCCTCTCGTCCCCCTGTCTCCTATCCTCCCTCTCTCCTCTCGTCCCCCTGTCTCCGATCCTCCCTCTCTCCTCTCGTCCCCCTGTCTCCGATCCTCCCTCTCTCCTCTCGTCCCCCTGTCTCCGATCCTCCCTCTCTCCTCTCGTCCCCCTGTCTCCGATCCTCCCTCTCTCCTCTCGTCCCCCTGTCTCCGATCCTCCCTCTCTCCTCTCGTCCCCCTGTCTCCGATCCTCCCTCTCTCCTCTCGTCCCCCTGTCTCCGATCCTCCCTCTCTCCTCTCGTCCCCCTGTCTCCGATCCTCCCTCTCTCCTCTCGTCCCGCTGTCTCCGATCCTCCCTCTCTCCTCTCGTCCCCCTGTCTCCGATCCTCCCTCTCTCCTCTCGTCCCCCTGTCTCCTATCCTCCCTCTCTCCTATCCTCCCTCTCTCCTCCCTCCGTCTCCTCTCTCTCTCTCTCTCTCTCTCTCTCTCTCTCTCTCTCTCTCTCTCTCTCTCTCTCTCTCTCTCTCTCTCTCCCTCTCTCTCTCTCTCTCTCTCTCTCTCTCGTCTCCTCCATATCTTTATCCCCTCTCCTCTCTCTCTGTCCCCTCTCATCCCTCTCTGTCCCTTCCCCTCCCTCTCTGTCTCCTCTCCTCCCGTCTCCTCACCTCCCTCTCTCTCATTTCCTCCTCCTCTCTGACTGTATGAATGATGTAGGTTTAGGCCTCTAGGAGAGCAATACTTATGTCATATTAGCATACAAAAGGAGGATATGTCTGGTTTAAACAGGACTAATATGGAGAGACTGCTCAGTGTGTGTGGGTGTGTGTGTGTGTATCCTTGGCCTGGTGACTGATGGCATGGGGCCAGCCACACTGCTCCTCTCCTGGGCAGATAAAAGAAGCCCCACAAATCACCCAGCCCTGCCAGAGAGTGTGTGTGTGTGTGTGTGTGTGTGAAGGAGAAAGAGATAGAAAGAGAGAGAGCCTATCTGACTGAGTGTGTGCGCGACCGTGCTAAGAGTGTGTGTCAGTATGTGTTTCTGCGTGTGTGTGTGTGTGTTTGAATGAAGTAGCATAGTTAAGAAGCCTCTGTGCAAGTATGTGTGCTTTTGTGTGTGTTTGAGGGGCAGGGCTGGCTCATGGCGGGAATCAGGTGTAAATTCAGTCATTAGATTGCTTCCAGAAACAGCATGCATAAATAAACACAGGACAGAGATGACGAGGAGAGGAGGAGAGGAGGGTGAGAGCGTGTATCCGACCATCTCAGTGGTCTTCTGAAGCGGGGACGTGTGCGCGCGTGTGTGTGTGTGTGTGTGTGTGTGTGTGTGTGTGTGTGTGTGTGTGTGTGTGTGTGTGTGTGTGTGTGTGTGTGTGTGCGTGCGTGCGTGCGTGCGTGTGTGTGTCGGGGGGTTGACGGGAGTGGTTCTTCTGAGACAACCACAGCTCGTCAGTCAATCACTGCTCAAGAACATCACGGACAGGTTGTGTGTGTTTGTTGTGTTGTGTGTGTGTGTGTGTGTGTGCGTGCGTGCGTGTGTCTGTCTGTATGTGTGTGTAATCCTTGGTAGTTTTGTTGTCTGCATATCACAGTACGAGGAGTGCTGATACTGTACTCTGTGTACATTGGTGTGTGTGTGGGTATTTGTGTGCATGCATACGCGTGTGTGTGTGTGTGTGTGTGTGTGTGTGTGTGTGTGTGTGTGTGTGTGTGTGTGTGTGTGTGTGTGTGTGTGTGTGTGTGTGTGTATCGTGCCTGTGCAAGTCATGTTGATATGGTAGTGTTGCATGATGCCATTAGATTTATTTATATTTATAGGGAGGGGTCAGCTGAGCTGGACCCAGAGCAGGACACGGAGCTGTTACCATGGGAAACCCTACCTCCTCCGATACCCGGAGGAGGACTGTTACAGCCAACACTGAGAGAGAACGAAAGAAATATTGAGAGACATGCTAGTCACTACCACATACAAGAGAAACAGAAAGCATCATTACCGACCTATGCAATGAAACATACTTTATTTAGCTAGTTATTTACATATATTTTTTAAAAGGGGAGTAGAATTCCACTGTCGTTTGTATTTTCCTTTTATATACACAGATATGAAGGAATGAGATGGGAGATAGTTAAGTAGGGATACAAAGAGGAAAGGAAATGAGCTAAATTACAAAATTCTATTTTTTCAACAACAATACCAGAGAATGGTTGGTAAATTTGCTCCCGGAGTGAACGCTTAGTGAATGTGGAGCAAGCAAAGAGAATTACCCGGCAATCTGGTCCTAATGGTAGCAGGGATATCCTGGTGTAATAGAATGTCACTACTGTTTCCCTCTCCTGTCCCACACCCTGACAGACTATTAGGACAAGACCACAACACCTAGTTAACACGCTATTCTCTCCCTCCTCCCCCCGCTCTGCTTTCAATGCATTTTTGTTTCTCCCTTTTCCGTCTCTCCCGTTTCTCTCCCTTTTCTGTCTTCCTTTACCCCCTTCCTCTCTGACCCTTTCCATTCTCTTCACCTCCCCTCTCTCACTTTCTCCCTCTTTTCCCTTTCTGTTGCTCTCTCTCTCCACCCCATCTATGATTCCCTGAACTTTCTCTCTCTTCCATTTCTCTCTCTGCCCCTTTCGTTAAGTTCCCTTCCTCTCTCTCTGTTCTCTCATCCTCTCTCTGGTCTCTCAGGTGGATGGAGGGAGAGAGGGCGTGAGGAGGAGATGTAGGACCATCATTCTTTCTGGCCCACTAAGTGTCGGACCAGATTACATCAGGTTGCTCTGTTGTCACGGCAGCAGGCTCCGTGGTGTGTGTGTGTGCAATTGCTGTGGTGTTTTGGGTTAGGTTGGGTTAAGCCATAATTGGGACTGTTTGGCCAATCCACACAGGTGTACAAACGAATCCACCTCACTCACTCAGGACCGTTGTGTGTGCGTGCGTGTGTGTGTACCTGTGTTTGCAGGTTCCATAGAACAAGTTATATACCATTAACTCCCTCCCTCATTCCCTCTCCCTTCACCCCTCCCTCTCTCTCTCCCGGTCCAGGGGTTGGTGTACAGGGCTAGTCTCCAGACAGAAGAGTGTGCTGTTAGCAACATAATTAGCTAAAAGCCAGAAAGACAGTTTTCATCGGGGCTTTCATCACCTATAAGCCAGAGAAATTAATTATTGTGTGATATCAGTGGAGTCCAAGAGAGATAGCTGGGCCTCTGTTCTCAAGCCATTAAGCTGCTATCAGTAATATCATGTCTGCTCAGCACTCTTGATCCCACCAGAGAGGAGAGAGAGCACAACCAGCCAAATAACACAGGTTCTCACATGAATACACCCTACCATGCTTTTCTGTTCAGTTCATATTCTAGAGGTAATAGTCTGGTGCTCTTATCTTTCTCTGTCGGCAGGAAATCAACCATAACACATGAACATAATCTATATAAACACACTTTAGAAATGAAACATCCGAGACAAACGTGAATACAACCGCTCAGGAAAACAAGAGCTTCACATTATAGAATGTAATCAGAAAATTGAGATTAGGATGAACCAAATCAGGATTAACCAGTCCAGAAACGCATTTTCCAGGCTCGCAGTGAGACGTGCACCAGGCGTCTACTTTCATTAACCAACAGGGATGGTATAGTTCACTAAGAGAAAGAGTTTGGCCTCTCTCTCTACATCAAGGGAGCACCTTGTCTACTCGCAAGTGCTTCAGCTCAATTGGTTAACTGCTTGAGAGCGAGAGAGTGGTGCTTAGTTCAACGAAGCCCTGATCATCTTCACAGTCATCAGGAGGTGATTATATAGAGGGATAATGGAGTGTAAAATGAAGTGGTCCACCGCTGTAAAATAAGATAAGACTTGTCTGAATTTCACACTCAGCTGGTTGAGACGAACACAGCCTTGAAGATAGAATTAGAAATGTAAGCTACTAGAACAGACATGATTCCCTTACCTTGAGGAGGCTATTTTCTCTACGTAATGCATTTCTATCTGCAATATTCGGAACGTTCCATCTTTGTGAACATATCCCAGGTCAGAGGTCAAGTAAACGGGGAAAAGGGAAGGAGGCAGAAGGACATGGGGTTCATTCAGCAGGTAAAACGTTACAGAGCATTCAGATACAGATGTATCATGCAGACCAAAAGCAGTCTACTATATAGGGAGTATATACCATTTCAGATGCAGCCTGTATCGTGCAGCACAGTAAAAGGACAGAGTTGAGGGTTCAATAGGTCAGAGGTTAGAGTATAGTCCCACACACCTGTGTGCTGTCTGCGTAGCCGGCGGTGTTACAGGCCCGTAGGCGGTACTGGTGCTCCTGGAAGGGACAGATCTCACCCACATCGGTAAAGCTCATCTTGTCTCCATGGTAATGGTCCTGTCCGTCACGCAGCACCACATGGTGGCTGATGGGTAGAATGGGAAACAGACCAATCAGAAGGTGGCTACGTAACACCTGTCTAGCAATTGCAATCAAGTAAGTCAATCTTTATGAACATAGCATAATTATTTATATAGTAAACCACTATGAGTGGTTATGTGAAGTGCGTGTTGAAGTAAAGGTTTACTGTTTGGCTTGGTGGGGGCCTGCCGATGTAGCTCTATGACGTCATCGTGGTCACCTAGGCGGCTCCAGCAGGGCGGGCCCACTCCCCAGCGTGTGTCCTCATTTGTCCTCACCGTGGTGATGTTGCTGGAGCCACTCCCATAACTGTTCCAGGCCAATACTATGTACTCATAGTCTGAGTCTAGGAATAATAGTTATAACCAGTTAATAAACTAGTACTATCACAGTAATAAACAACAAATGAATCAAGTAATAGCCAAAACCAGTGGTCAATAACACACTAACCTGAGAAAAACCTAGCAGTCCGAAACAGGCCAAATAAAGGATACAGCAACATGATGGTAAAATACAAGTTATGCTGTATCACGGTGAGAAAAGCAAGTATACACTCATGCACATAAACACGCACGCACCTGCAGTCGTAAAGTATTCCTTATGGGTACATCTTGACTGTGAACATGTGTGAGATAGATCCTTTACAGGCCCACAGGAGAGCCTTATGGAAAGCAAACACACACAGGTTCTACGTGTCTCTGTTAGCAAGAGTGGTGGCTATAAAGAACAGAGTCCCAGGCCACCGTTTCAGACAAGGCTCTGTTTAGAGCATTATACCCTGGACACTACTAGCAACCCTGTGTGTGAGTGTGTGTGAGTGTGTGTGTGTTTGTGCTCTCTGTAAGGCTCTCTTGTGTTTGTATTTATGTGAAACCACGCGGTGATTTTTGACAACTCCCTTGCATTGAAGCTAACATGGCTCATTATCTAGTTAAGGGTGTGTAGTTTCACCAAGGTTAGTAGTAGATGTCCAGTGTGTGAGATGTGTATGAGGTGTGTATGAGGTGTGTGCATGATTGTCTGTGAGATGTAAGCGTAGTGGTTGCAGTTTGAGTGTGTGTGCGCGTGTGTGAATGTGTGTGTGGGGCATGAGAAACATCTGGTGGATGGCTGGGCTGCGACAGCTTTATGTTCCTCTGCCCAGATGGTGTCACAGCGTCGACTAGAATCACTCTCCTCTCCTCTGCCCATGCCAACACACACACACACACACACACACACACACACACACACACACACACACACACACACACACACACACACACACACACACACACACACACACACACACACACACACACACACACACACACACACACACACACACACACCTTTCACCCCACATTCTACCATTAGTCTTGATTAAACAGACATAACTAACCAAATAAATAACATGCAGAAAAAATGCAAACACACACACACACACACACACACACACACACACACACACACACACACACACACACACACACACACACACACACACACACACACTCCCACCGGCATGATAAATAAGAGTGAGTGCTTAAGTGGTGTTTAAACAAACATCCCAAAGTTTTAATGATACACCGGCGGTCACATGTCCATGACACCACCAGAGTTACAACTTACAGCCATTAACACACACTCAAGCAGCTGTTTTAGCATGTGTTTACGTGTGTGTGTGTGTGTGTGTGTGTGTGTGTGTGTGTGTGTGTGTGTGTGTGTGTGTGTGTGTGTGTGTGTGTGTGTGTGTGTGTGTGTGTGTGTGTGTGTGTGAAATGTAGTGAGAAATGCATTGGTCTACAATGCCACATGAATTTACAGAATCACTTATTTGTTGTCACGGCTGTACGCAATCGTTGCTCAGTAAATTTGTCTGTGACTGGTCAAGACTTAAAGCTACTCTGATGACGTTTTCGAAATCACTCCTGAGGGTGTTTATAAAGTTCTACAGTACTGAGTAAAATATAGTCTGTGTGGCTGTATCGGTTGGCCACTCCGCTGTAGATCAGATCTTCTTAAAGGGTTGGGTTGGACACTTCCTGTTGAATCTGCAGACGTGTTGCTGTGCGTTTTGTTGCTGTGCGATTTGCTGCGAACTTTACTTTACTTTGCTAGCTGACAACTTTACGTTTTTTGTTTTGTTTCTGTTTTTAATTACCGTTTATATTTTTAGTTTTTCCATCGCAACTTTTTTCCCTCATTCAACCTTTTCACTCCGGACGCTTTATCTGGACATGGTTCGTCAACACCTTCAACAACCGAAGCTAAGTAGTAACATTAACATGATGTCTTCTAATTGCAGTCGCTGTACTCATAATATACAGGAGAACGATCGCCTTACGGCGAAAATAGCTGTGCTGCAAGCCCAGCTTCAGACGCAATCGTTAGGCAAGGGTATTTTCAGTGTAGGAAAGGAAGAAACAGCGTCTGTGCCACCAGTAAGTACAGATAGTAACGTTAGTATAAATCCCCCCGCACAGTCCCCGCAGCCGGACAACTTTCTCATGGCTTCTGGAGGGAAATGCTGTTGGAATGCTCAACCGGTGTCGCTCATTCAGCCGACAGAAACTTTCAACCGGTTTTCCCCATTATGTAGCGAGTCGGAGTCTGAGTCTGAGTCTTCTCTTGTCTCTACTCCTCCCGTTACGGGGTCTGAGACGCCGAAGGCTTCCACCGTTAGCTCTGACAAATTGAAAACCCTAGTCATTGGCGACTCCATTACCCGCAGTATTAGACTTAAAACGAATCACCCAGCGATCATACACTGTTTACCAGGGGGCAGGGCTACCGACGTTAAGGCTAATCTTAAGATGGTGCTGGCTAAAGCTAAATCTGGCGAGTGTAGAGAGTATAGAGATATTGTTATCCACGTCGGCACCAACGATGTTAGGATGAAACAGTCAGAGGTCACCAAGTGCAACATAGCTTCAGCGTGTAAATCAGCTAGAAAGATGTGTCGGCATCGAGTAATTGTCTCTGGCCCCCTCCCAGTTAGGGGGAGTGACGAGCTCTACAGCAGAGTCTCAGCACTCAATCGCTGGTTGAAACTGTTTTCTGCCCCTCCCAAAAGATAGAATTTGTAGATAATTGGCCCTCTTTCTGGGACTCACCCACAAACAGGACCAAGCCTGACCTGCTAAGGAGTGACGGACTCCATCCTACCTGGAGGGGTGCTCTCATCTTATCTACCAACATAGATAGGGCTCTAACTCCTTTAGCCCCACAATGAAATAGGGTGCAGGCCAGGCAGCAGGCTGTTAGCCAACCTGCCAGCTTAGTGGAGTCTGCCAATAGCACAGTCAGTGTAGTCAGCTCAGCCATACCCATTGAGACTGTGTCTGTGCCTCGACCTAGGTTGGGCAAAACTAAACATGGCGGTGTTCGCCTTAGCAATCTTATTAGGATAAAGACCTCCTCCATTCCTGCCATTATTGAAAGAGATCGTGATACCTCACATCTCAAAATAGGGTTACTTAATGTTAGATCCCTCACTTCAAAGGCAGTCATAGTCAATGAACTAATCACTGATCATAATCTTGATGTGATTGGCCTGACTGAAACATGGCTTAAGCCTGATGAATTTACTGTGTTAAATGAGGCCTCACCTCC
Organism: Salvelinus fontinalis; assembly: GCF_029448725.1. Classification (NCBI taxonomy): domain Eukaryota; kingdom Metazoa; phylum Chordata; class Actinopteri; order Salmoniformes; family Salmonidae; genus Salvelinus; species Salvelinus fontinalis. The sequence goes on along the minus strand of NC_074680.1, from coordinate 12,962,736 downwards.
TGGTTACACTAGTGACCATATCCCCCGTGCATCCCGCAAAGGCGGAGGTGTTGCTAACATCTACAATAGCAAATTTCAATTTACAAAAAAAAAAATGGCGTTTTCGTCTTTTGAGCTTCTAGTCATGAAATCTATGCAGCCTACTCAATCACTTTTTATAGCTACTGTTTACAGGCCTCCTGGGCCATATACAGCGTTCCTCTCTGAGTTTCCTGAATTCCTATCAGACCTTGTAGTCATAGCAGATCATATTCTAATTTTTGGTGATTTTAATATTCACATGGAGAAGTCCACAGACCCACTCCAAAAGTCTTTCGGAGCCATCATCGACTCAGTGGGTTTTGTCCAACATGTCTCTGGACCTACTCACTGCCACAGTCATACTCTGGACCTAGTTTTGTCCCATGGAATAAATGTTGTAGATCTTAATGTTTTTCCACATAATCCTGGACTATCGGACCACCATTTTATTACGTTTGCAATCGCAACAAATAATCTGCTCAGACCCCAACCAAGGAGCATCAAAAGTCGTGCTATAAATTCTCAGACAACACAAAAATTCCTTGATGCCCTTCCAGACTCCTTCTGCCTACCCAAGGACGTCAGAGGACAAAAATCAGTTAACCACTTAACTGAGGAACTCAATTTAACCTTGCGCAATACCCTAGATGCAGTTGCACCCCTAAAAACGAAAAACATTTGTCATAAGAAACTAGCTCCCTGGTATACAGAAAATACCCGAGCTTTGAAGCAAGCTTCCAGGAAATTGGAACGGAAATGGCGCCACACAAAACTGGAAGTCTTCCGACTAGCTTGGAAAGACAGTACCGTGCAGTACCGAAGAGCCCTCACTGCTGCTCGATCATCCTACTTTTCCAACTTAATCGAGGAAAATAAGAACAATCCAAGATTTCTTTTTGATACTGTTGCAAAGCTAACTAAAAAGCAGCATTCCCCAAGAGAGGATGGCTTTCACTTCAGCAGTAATAAATTCATGAACTTCTTTGAGGAAAAGATCATGACCATTAGAAAGCAAATTACGGACTCCTCTTTGAATCTGCGTATTCCTCCAGGGCTTAGCTGTCCTGGATCTGCACAGCTCTGCGAGGGCCTGGGATCGGGAGAGACACTTAAGTGTTTTAGTACTATATCTCTTGACACAATGATGAAAATAATCATGGCCTCTAAACCTTCAAGCTGCATACTGGATCCTATTCCTACTAAACTGCTGAAGGAGCTGCTTCCTGTGCTTGGCCCTCCTATGTTGAACATAATAAACAGCTCTCTATCCACCGGATGTGTACCAAACTCACTAAAAGTGGCAGTGATAAAGCCTCTCTTGAAAAAGCCAAACCTTGACCCGGAAAATATAAAAAACTATCGGCCTATATCGAATCTTCCATTCCTCTCAAAAATTTTAGAAAAAGCTGTTGCGCAGCAACTCACTGCCTTTCTGAAGACAAACAATGTATACGAAATGCTTCAGTCTGGTTTTAGACCCCATCATAGCACTGAGACTGCACTTGTGAAGGTGGTAAATGACCTTTTAATGGCGTCAGACCGAGGCTCTGCATCTGTCCTCGTGCTACTAGACCTTAGTGCTGCCTTTGACACCATCGATCACCACATTCTTTTGGAGAGACTGGAAACCCAAATTGGTCTACACGGACAAGTTCTGGCCTGGTTTAGATCTTACCTGTCGGAAAGATATCAGTTTGTCTCTGTGAATGGTCTGTCCTCTGACAAATCAACTGTACATTTCGGTGTTCCTCAAGGTTCCGTTTTAGGACCACTATTGTTTTCACTATATATTTTACCTCTTGGGGATGTTATTCGAAAACATAATGTTAACTTTCACTGCTATGCGGATGACACACAGCTGTACATTTCAATGAAACATGGTGAAGCCCCAAAATTGCCCTCGCTAGAAGCCTGTGTTTCAGACATAAGGAAGTGGATGGCTGAAAACTTTCTACTTTTAAACTCGGACAAAACAGAGATGCTTGTTCTAGGTCCCAAGAAACAAAGAGATCTTCTGTTAAATCTGACAATTCATCTTGATGGTTGTAAAGTCGTCTCAAATAAAACTGTGAAGAACCTCGGCGTTACTCTTGACCCTGATCTCTCTTTTGACGAACATATCAAGACTGTTTCAAGGACAGCTTTTTTCCATCTACGTAACATTGCAAAAATCAGAAATTTTCTGTCCAAAAATGATGCAGAAAAATTAATCCATGCATTTGTTACTTCTAGGTTAGACTACTGCAATGCTCTACTTTCCGGCTACCCGGATAAAGCACTAAATAAACTTCAGTTAGTGCTAAATACGGCTGCTAGAATCCTGACTAGAACCAAGAAATTTGATCATATTACTCCAGTGCTAGCTTCCCTACACTGGCTTCCCGTTAAGGCAAGGGCTGATTTCAAGGTTTTACTGTTAACCTTTAAAGCGTTACATGGGCTTGCTCCTACCTATCTTTCCGAGTTGGTCCTGCCGTACATACCTACACGTACGCTACGGTCACAAGACGCAGGCCTCCTAATTGTCCCTAAAATTTCTAAGCAAACAGCTGGAGGCAGGGCTTTCTCCTATAGATCTCCATTTTTATGGGACAGTCTGCCTACCCATGTGAGAGACGCAGACTCAGTCTCAACCTTTAAGTCTTTACTGAAGACTTATCTCTTCAGTAGGTCATATGATTGAGTGTAGTCTGGCCCAGGAGTGTGAAGGTGAACGGAAAGGCTCTGGAGCAACGAACCGCCCTTGCTGTCTCTCCAGGGCCGGTTCCCCTCTCTCCACTGGGATTCTCTGCCTCTAACCCTGTTACTGGGGCTGAGTCACTGGCTTGCTGGTGCTCTTTCATGCCGTCCCTAGGAGGGGTGCGTCACTTGAGTGGGTTGAGTTACTGACGTGAACTTCCTGTCTGGGTTGGCGCCCCCCCTTGGTTGTGCTGTGATGGAGACCTTTGTGGGCTATACTCGGCCTTGTCTCAGGATTGTAAGTTGGTGGTTGAGGATATCCCTCTAGTGGTGTGGGGGCTGTGCTTTGGCAGAGTGGGTGGGGTTATATCCTTCCTGTTTGGCCCTGTCCGGGGGTTTCTTCGGATGGGGCCACAGTGTCTCCTGACCGCTCCTGTCTCAGCCTCCAGTATTTATGCTGCAGTAGTTTATGTGTCGGGGGGCTAGGGTCAGTTGGTTATACCTGGAATACTTCTCCTGTCTTATCCAGTGTCCTGTGTGAATTTAAGTATGCTCTCTCTAATTCTCTCGTTCTCTCTTTCTCTCTGAGAACCTGAGCCCTAGGACCATACGTCAGGACTACCGGGCATGCTGACACCTTGCTGTCCCCAGTCCGCCCGGCCTTGCTGTTATTCCAGTTTCAACTGTTTCTGCCTGCGGTTACGAAACCCCTACCTGTCCCAGACCTGCTGTTTTCAACTCTTAATGATCGGCTATGAAAAGCCAACTGAGATTTATTCCTGATTATTATTTGACCATGCTTGTCATTTATGAACATTTTGAAAATCTTGGCTCTCTCTAATTTTCTCCTTCTCTCTTTCTTTCTCTCGGAGGACCTGGGCCCTAGGACCATGCATCGGGACTGCCGCCCGTGGTGACTCCTTGCTGTCCCCAGTCCGCCTGGCCTTGCTGCTATTCCAGTTTCAGCTGTTCTGCCTGCGGTTATGGAACCGCCACCTGTCCCAGACCTGTTGTTTTTCAACTCTTAATGATCAGCTATGAAAAGCCAACTGAAAATTATTCATGATTATTATTTGACCATGCTTGTCACTTATGAACATTTCTGAACATCTTGGCATAGTTCTGTTATAATCTCCACCCGGCACAGCCAGAAGAGGACTGGCCACCCCTCATAGCCTGGTTCCTCTCTAGGTTTCTTCCTAGGTTTTGGCCTTTCTAGGGAGTTTTTCCTAGCCACCGTGCTTCTACACCTGCATTCTAGCTGTTTGGGGTTTTAGGCTGGGTTTCTGTACAGCACTTCGAGATATTATCTGATGTACGAAGGGCTATATAAAATAAAATTGATTGATTGATTGATTGACACTGGACCAGTATGTGTTGTTGGGGGAGTGTTTGTGGTTAGGGGTGTGTGTGAGGTCATGAGTGTGTGAGCAGTGTGCAGTGAGGTTTAGGGGAGTGGTTTGAGGTCTGTGTGGTGAGGACCCGGATAAAGATGGAGAGAGAGCGGTTGAAGAAAAATGAGGGAACTCACTGGGCACACACTGGTTGAATCAATGTTGTTTCCACGTCATTTCAACGAAATTGGAATACACGTTGAATTGACGTCTGTGCCCATTGGGACAGTAGGCTGCAGAGACAGCAGACACCGGACACAGAATACTGGGAGAACACTGGGCCTGGAGGGGAGAAAACACACACTGTTATAGATACACACACAGAAACCGCTTTTTAGAAATTCTAGCAAATGTAAAAAAAAAAGAAAAAAAGAATGCCTTATTTACTTAAGTATTCAGACTTTATTCAGACTTTACTATGAGACTCGAAATTGAGCTCAGGTGGATCCTGTTTCCATTGATCATCCTTGAGGTGTTTCTACAACTTGATTTGTGTCCACCTGTGGTAAATTCAATTGATTGGACATGATTTGGAAAGGCACACACCTGTCTATATAAGGTCCCTGTCACGTTCCTGACCTATTTCTGTTAGTTTGTTGTATGTGTTAGTTGGTCAGGACGTGAGTTTGGGTGGGCATTCTATGTTTTCTGTTTCTATGTTGGTTTAGGGTTGCCTGGTATGGCTCTTAATTAGAGGCAGGTGTTTGGCGTTCCTCTAATTGAGAGTCATATTTAGGTAGGTTGTTTCACAGTGTTTGTTGTGGGTGGTTGTCTCCTGTGTCAGTGTTTGTCGCACCATACGGGACTGTTCGGTTTGTTTTTGTACATCGTCATTTTGTGTAGTCTATTTTCCCTGTTCGTGCGTTCTTCGTGTTTAATGTAAGTTCGTCGTCCAGGTCTGTCTACTCCGTTTGTTGTTTTTGTTAATCATTCAAGTGTATTTCGTTTTGTGTTTTTCCCGTCTTGTCTTTAAATAAATTATGTGTTCACAACCCGCTGCGCCTTGGTTCCATAACTACTCCTCCTTTTCGGTTGAAGAGGAGGAGGACCACCTTTACAGAACCACCCACCAATCCAGAATCAAGCAGCGGTGTAATCGGAGGAAGGGACAGCGCAAGAAGGAGGAATGGACTTGGGACGATGTTTTGGACGGTAAAGGTTGCTACACATGGGAGGAGATCCTGGCTGGAAGGGATCGCCTCCCATGGGAACAGCTGGAGGCACTGAGGAGAGCAGAGGCGACCGGAGAAGGGAACCGGAGTTATGAGGGGACGCATCTAGCACTGAAGCCCGAAAAGCCCGTGAGTATCACCTAAGGGGGGGCTAAGAGGTAGTGGGCCAAGGGCAGGTAGGAGACCTGTGCCCACTTCCCAGGCTAACCGTGGAGAGCGGGAGTACGGGCAGACGCCGTGTTACGCAGTAGAGTGCACAGTGTCTCCTGTACGGGTGCATAGCCCAGTGCGGGTTATTCCACCTCCCCGCACTGGTAGGGCTAGATTGAGCATTGAGCCAAGTGCCATGAAGCCGGCTCTACATATCTGGCCACCAGTACGTCTCCTTGGGCCGGCTTACATGGCACCAGCCTTACGCATGGTGTCCCCGGTTCGCCTACATAGCCCGGTGCGGGTTATTCCACCTCCCCGCACTGGTCGGGCGACGGGGAGCATTCAACCAGGTAAGGTTGGGCATGCTCGGTGCTCAAGGGAGCCAATACGCCTGCACGGTCCGGTATTTCCGGCGCTACCTCCCCGCCCCAGCCCAGTACCACCAGTGCCTACACCACGCACCAGGCTTCCAGTGCGTTTTCAGAGCCCTGTTCCTCCTCCACGCACTCTCTCTATGGTGCGTGTCTCCAGTCCGGTGCCTCCAGTTCCGGCACCACGCACTAAGCCACCTGTGCGTCTCCGGAGCCCTGTTCACACTGTTCCTTCTCCCCGTAATCGTCCTGAGGTGCGTGCACTCAGCCCGGTGCCACCAGTACCACGCACCAGGCATATAGTACGTTTTGAGAGTCCAGTGTGCCCTGTCCCTGCTCCCCGCACTAGGCTTGAAGTGCGTGTCTCCAGTCCGGTGCCTCCAGTTCCAGCACCATGCACCAGGCCTACAGTGCGTCTCAGCCGGCCAGAGTCTGCCGTCTGCCCAACGGCGCCTGAAGTGTCCGTCTGCCATGAGCCTGCAAAGCTGCCCGTCTGCCATGAGCCTACAGAGCCTTCCGCCAGACAGGAGCAGCCAAAGCCTTCCGCCAGACAGGATCAGTCTGAGCCATCCGTCTCCGCAGCGCCATCTGAGCCATCCGTCTCCGCAGCGCCGTCTGAGCCATCCGTCTCCCCAGCGCCGTCTGAGCCATCCGTCTCCCCAGCGCCGTCTGAGCCATCCGTCTCCCCAGCGCCGTCTGAGCCATCCGTCTCCCCAGCACCGTCTGAGCCATCTGTCTGTCCCGAGCCATTAGAGCCGCCCGTCTGTCCCGAACCGTCAGAGCCGATAGTCAGTCAGGTACCGCTAGAGCCAGTCGTCAGTCAGGATCTGCCAGAGCCGCCAACCAGACAGGATCTGCCAGAGCCGCCAACCAGACAGGATCTGCCAGAGCCGCCAACCAGACAGGATCTGCCAGAGCCGCCAACCAGACAGGATCTGCCAGAGCCGCCAACCAGACAGGATCTGCCAGAGCCGTCAGTGAGCCATGAGCGTCCAGAGCCGTCAGCCAGCCATGAGCGTCTAGAGCCGTCAGCCAGCCATGAGCGTCTAGAGCCGTCAGCCAGCCATGAGCGTCCAGAGCCGTCAGCCAGCCATGAGCGTCCAGAGCCGTCAGCCAGCCATGAGCGTCCAGAGCCGTCAGCTAGCCATGAGCGTCCAGAGCCGTCAGCCAGCCATGAGCGTCCAGAGCCGTCAGCCAGCCATGAGCGTCCAGAGCCGTCAGCCAGCCATGAGCGTCCAGAGCCGTCAGCCAGCCATGAGAGTCCAGAGTCGTCAGCCAGTCATGAGCTGTCCCTCAGCCCAGAGCGGCTATTTATCCAGAACTGCCCCTCAGTCCAGAGCTGTCTCTCTGTCCGGAGCTGCCTTTCAGTCCGGAGTTGCCCCTCTATCCTGAGCTACCTCTCTCTCCTGAGCTACCTCTCTGTCCTGAGCTATCCCTCTGTCCTGAGCTATCCCTCTATCCCGGTGCTGCCCCTTGTGTCGATGTTACTTAAAAGATTTAGTGGGTGTAAGATGAGGGTGGTCATTGGTAGGGGGAGATGTAAGCTGGGATTGACTATGGTGGGGTGGGGACCTCGCCCTGAGCCTGAGCCACCACCGTGGTCAGATGCCCACCCAGACCCTCCCCTAGACTTTGTGCTGGTGCGCCCGGAGTTCGCACCTTATGGGGGGGGGGGGTTATGTCACGTTCCTGACCTATTTCTGTTAGTTTGTTGTATGTGTTAGTTGGTCAGGACGTGAGTTTGGGTGGGCATTCTATGTTTTCTGTTTCTATGTTGGTTTAGGGTTGCCTGGTATGGCTCTTAATTAGAGGCAGGTGTTTGGCGTTCCTCTAATTGAGAGTCATATTTAGGTAGGTTGTTTCACAGTGTTCGTTGTGGGTGGTTGTCTCCTGTGTCAGTGTTTGTCGCACCATACGGGACTGTTCGGTTTGTTTTTATACATCGTCATTTTGTGTAGTCTATTTTCCCTGTTCGTGCATTCTTCGTGTTTAATGTAAGTTTGTCGTCCAGGTCTGTCTACTCCGTTTGTTGTTTTTGTTAATCATTCAAGTGTATTTCGTTTCGTGTTTTTCCCGTCTTGTCTTTAAAACCTGTTTGGGCTGCAAGCTGAATATTGAAAAAACTGGAAAATGTGTGCACATTTTCAAACGGCCTCCTAAGAAACTTTTTATTTTCCAATATGCATATATTTACTACTGTTGGATAGATAACAGTCTATAGTTTCTAAAAAGGTTTGAATTGTTTCTCTAAGTCGAACAGAAATATTTTTACAGCCATTTTCCCAGCCGAATTGAGATTTCCAAAATGCGATGTGTCTCTTTAAGACCTTCTCTATAAAAGGCCATTTGACTTGGGACCATAGAAACACGTCACACGCCTTCGTCAGGCTGTAATGCGGAAGTGAGAATTGAAAGGAGTTGAATATCTCGTCCATGGACTGAATAACACACCTTCTTGTGAGACCTGCGCAGTTAAAAAAAAATTCCGGGCGCGAAGCAGAATTTGGTCTCGGCTTCTGGAAGAAGGTAGATAACGGTGAATATGATCTCTGACTACGATATTATTTGATACATGTCACAAAATCATCCTAAAGTATGTTTTTTCAATATACTTTAATTATATTATTGCAATTTATTCTGGACTTTAGATGTGATACGACGGAAGAATTTTTTGAAGAAACCCTGAGTAGCGCCGCAATGCTATTGTGCTTGCTAACCAAAGAGGGAAATAATTCGTTCTGGAACCCAACTAAAGACTCTACTGGACATTGGACCCCGTTACAACATTCTGATGGAATATCAACAAAGATAAGACCCAATTTGGGATGCTTTTTCATATATCTGTTGAGCTGTGCTGTGCTAACTGGGCTAACTGTGCTAGGCTAGCGCTTGACCAATGCTAGTGCTGACTTATGCTAGCTTATGTTGTTAGCTAATATAACGATATATTGTGTTTTCGCTGTAAAACACTTCAAAAATCGGAAATGTTGGCTTTATTCACACGATATCTGTCTTTCATTAGCTATCCACCATATGTTTTTCTGAAATGTTTTATGAGGTGTAATTAGTAGCCGACGTTGGTGTATGTATTTTCTCTGGCTACTCCCGTCTGGATTCAGACTCTAGCTATGTGTTAGCATTTATGGTAGCATCAATGTAAAACTGATTTATAGCTAAAATATGCACTTTTTATGAACAAAACATAGATTTATTGTGTAACATGTTATATGACTGTCATCTGAGGTACTTTTTTCTGGGCTCTTTAGGTTGGTTTTAGTTTATTTCGGTTGGCTTGTGCATGCTACTTGAATCATAATTCATACATCATAACCATATCCATACGTGTCTGTCCACTTTTGTATTTGGTGGTGAGCTAACATAAATATATTTGGTGTTTTCTCTGTAAAACATTAAAAAAATCGGACATGTTGGCTGGATTGACAAGATGTTTATCTTTCAAATGCTGTATTGGACTTGTTAATGTGTAAAAGTTAAATATTTTTAAAAAATAGATTTTGAATTTCGCGCCCTGCAGCTGTTGTCATTGTCGTTCCGATTTCGGGCTTGCAGCCCAAACAGGTTAAATAAATTGTGTTCACAACCCGCTGCGCCTTGGTTCCATAACTACTCCTCCTTTTCGGTTGAAGAGGAGGAGGACCACCGTTACAGTCCCACAGTTGACAGTGCATGTCAGAGCAAAAAACAAGCCATGAGGTTGAAGGAGCCAGGATTGCTCAGAGACAGGATTGTGTCGAGGCACAGATCTGGGGGTACCAAAAAATGTCTGCAGCATTTAAGGTCCCCAAGAACACAGTGGAACCACCAAGAGTCCTCCTAGAGCTGGACGCCTGGCCAAACAGAGCAATCGGGGGAGAAGGGCCTTGGTCAGGGAGGTGACCAAGAACCCGATGGTCACTCTGACAGAGCTCCAAAGTTCCTCAGAAGGACAACCATCTCTGCAGCACTCTACCAATCAGGCCTTTATGGTAGAGTAGCCAGACGAAAGCCACTCCTCAGTAAAAGGCACATGACAGCCCACTTGGAGAAACAAAATTCTCTGGACTGATGAAACCAAAATGTAACTCTTTGGCCTGAATGCCAAGCGTCACATCTGGAGGAAATCTGGCACCATCCCTACGGTGAAGCATTTTTCAGCGACAGGGACTGGGAGACTAGTCAGGATCAAGGGAAAGATGAAAGGAGCAAAGTACAGAGAGATCCTGAATGAAAACCTGCTCCAGAGCGCTCAGGACCTCAGACTGGGGCGAAGGTTCACCTTCCAACAGGACAACGACCCTAAGCACACAGCCAAGACAATGCAGGGGTGGCTTTGGGACATGTCCCTGAATGTCCTTGAGTGGCCCAGCCAGAGCCCAGCCTTGAACCCGATTGAACATCTCTGGAGAGACCTGAAAATAGCTACAGTTGAAGTCGGAAGTTTACAGTACATACACTTAGATTGGAGTCATTAACCTCTTGACGCTAGGGTTTAGATTTTTCTTATTTTTTAAATAATGTTCCCAAGGTAAACTGACTATTTCTCAGGTCCAGATCGTAGAATACGCATATAATTTACAAATTAGGATAGAAAACACTCCAAAGTTTCCAAAACTGTCAAAATATTGTCTGTGAGTATAAAAAAACTGATTCTGCAGGCGAAAACCTGAGAAAATCTAACCAGGAAGTGATATATGTTTTTTAAAATCTGTGTTTCCTGGCCTGTCTTTCTTCCATTTAAAGGGGTATCAACCAGATTCCTTTTCCAATGGCTTCCTCAGGCTGTGACCAGGCTTTAGACATAGTTTCAGGCTTTAATTTTGAAAAATTAGCTCGATTTTTCAAAAGTAGTCAGGTGTCCTCCATTTTCTTTTTCTCTCTTATTGAATAGGTTACGGTCCGGTTGAAATATTATCGATTATGTTTGTTAAAAACAACCTGAGGATTGATTATAAAAAACATTTGACATGTTTCTACGACCATTACGGATACTTTTTGGATTGTTCGTCGAACGGAACGAGGCTTTGGTTTTCTGAACATAACGCGCAACCCAAATGGCGTTTTTTTGTTATAAAAGTCATATTTATCGAACCAAAATAACATTTGTCGTGTAACTGGGAGTCTCGTGAGTGCAAACATCCAAAGATTATCAAAGGTAAGCAATTCATTTTATTACTTTTCTGACTTTCGTGACCTAGCTAACCAAGCTAATATAAGGCTAACTCTTCTAGCATTGATTGATACACTCACAAAAGCTTAGATTGCTTTCGTTGCAAAGCATATTATCAAAATCTGACACGATAGGTGGATTAACAACAAGCTAAGCTGTGTTTTGGTATATTTCACTTGTGATTGCATGATTATAAATAATTTTAGTAATATTTTTGAATCTGATACGTCTGGGAATTTTCTTCTGCCTTTCAGGACCGGAACGAGGATGTAGTTTTCGGAACATAACGCGCAACACAAATGGCGTTTTTTTGTTATAAAAGTAATATTTATCGAACAAAAATAACATTTATTGTGTAACTGGGAGTCTCGTGAGTGCAAACATCCAACAATTATCAAAGGTAAGCGATTCATTTTATTGCTTTTCTGACTTTCGTGACCAGAGGAAAAAAACGGTATAATCAATTTTAGAATAAGGCTGTAACGTAATATAATGTGGAAAAAGCCAAGGGGTCTGAGTACTTTCCGAATGCACTGTATACTCAGATAGCCTTATTCAGGAAACCATGTGTGTGAACATGTGTGTGTGAGTAGCGAGGCTGCTCCTTAATGACATCATTAGGAGATAATGACAGTTCCTCCCCAGTCCTCTCCTCTCTCTCTCTCCTCCCTCTCTCTCCTCCCTTTCTGTCCCTCACGCTGGGATAGGAAAACACTATCATGGCCTGGGAGCAACTGATAAATGGGCTTATGGCCCAGGTTCCCAACTCCTGAGGAGTGTGTGTGTGTGTGTGTTCAGATATATAGGAAGACATTCAGACTTGCTGTAATCCCACATGGCAACGATAAAGTCCAATATATCTACTTTAATCCATGATTTTCTTAATAACAATTGGGAATACACTTCCAAAAATCAGAATGCTAAGCTATTTCCAGGGAACAGCCAGATAGACATACAATATGTACCCCCATAAACACACAACCCCCCACACAGAGCCATAGCTAGATGATATATGACCCTGCCAGTGAGTATCGTTACCTCCATCATTAGTCCAGGTGACCCTTTTTAGCATACACGTGTCTGTGGGGGTCGTAGCCGTCTCCGTTACAGCACTCCTCTTCCTGGTTGATGACCTCTGACCCCGCAGCACTGCAGACGCACCGTCCCAATCTCATCAGGGTGCATTCTGGGAGAACCGTCATGGCCGATGCAGCAGAGAGACCTGGTGGAGTTCACATATTCCTTCCCACAGCAGGACAGACCTGGGGGTACACACACACACACACACACACACACACACACACACACACACACACACACACACACACACACACACACACACACACACACACACACACACACACACACACACACACACACACACACACACACACACACACACACACACACACACACACACACACACACACAGACAGCATGATTTAGACTGAGACCAAGACCATCTTAATAAAGTCAGCAAAAGAAGGTGATACCTCTCTAAAGATGTGCGTGTTTATCCCAGTGTATCTAAGTGCCTGTGACAATGACCCGTCCTCCCTGGCACTCCCTGGAGTGTGTTGTCATAACTGTGACACGTGTGTTGTGTGTGTCATGCGTGTTGTGTTGCGTGTTGCTAAGCCGTCCTGCTGCCAAACGTCCACCAACATTACCCATCAGCCATCTCTCCTGCTCACCGACCCGTCATCCACGTCTCTCTTCCCCTCTTCCCCTCTTTCTCTCCTCTATCCCTATCCCTCTCTCTGTTTTTCATCCATCCATCCATCAATCAAACTTTGTTTATATAGCACATTTCTTACAACAAAGGCATTTCAAGTTGCTTAAGAATTTAAAAAAACTTTTCCATGCAATTATAAAATCAAGATAGATGTTTCCTCTCTGTTTTCTGTTTCCCCTCTCTCTTATAACTCTCTCTCTCCCTCTCTTCTAGCTCTTTCTCTCTAATGGCCGTGCTCTTAATGCAGTTTGACTGGACCAGCATGGCCCCACTGCTTGACATGATTACAGCGCAGCGAACACACACACACACACACACACACACACACACACACACACACACACACACACACACACACACACACACACACACACACACACACACACACACACACACACACACACACACACACACACACACACACACACACACACACACACACACACACACACACACACACACACACACACACCCCTCCATACAAGGTTAAATAAATTGATAAACAAACATTAAATGGCAACTCCATCACCATAGGATGGGTGACAACATTCAGTCAGAGTTCAAAGGATATCATCTGAATGTGAACGACATTTAAGATGTGTTACGCTCTAAGGTTTTGTTCCCCATTGCCGCTGCATGTAGAACGTTAAAGCATGGGGGAGGGACACGCGTGTATCCTGAGCTGACATCCGTGACAGTGACACGTGATGTCTCTCTACCATGACACCCTGACCTTGACTTCTTCATCAGGAGACGTGCTGAAGGAGAGAAAGCTGCCCTCTTGTCATTATCTGTCAATCTCAAGCATTACTAGTACTTTACTGAGCTAATGGCCTCTAGTCACAAAGCTTGAAGTGATTCTAACAGAGCACATAACCCTCTCTAGTTCTTGAGCTTTGTAGTGATTCTAAAGGCGATGTCATACAAAGCAATTTGGACGCAATTTATGCTGCTTGCAACAAAGTTGCATCTGTGTCACCCTGCCCCCCCCCCCAAAAAAAACTGCCTGCAACTTAGTTGCATTGCATCGCAAGAGATATATATCAATCCTGTTTCACGCAATTGACTATGCAATACTCAATCGGTGAGCAGAAAAAAAGTTTACGACTCGTCATAGCGTTCCGTTTGGAACTCCGACCTAGTTGTCATGTCAACATAGCTGCTGCAAACATCGACAAAAGAGACATGCCAAATGGGAAATGTATAAAAACTTCTAGACATCATAGTCATGTTTTAAGTGGTCTCCCAGTAAACCAAAATTGGTTCTGTGAAAGTCCCCAGAACATTCGTTAGGTCGTGGCAAATATTCCCATAAGACAAAAACTGTCCAGTGGTGCTGATGATTATAGAACGTTTGTATGAAACATTCAGCTGATGTTGCAAGAATGTTCCTAGAACACCTGTAATCTGTTTTTTATAGGTTCCCATAATGTTTCATTAGGTTGTGAGAACAGTATGGTGGGAACATTGTGGGTTCCCAAAACACAAAAACTGTCCTGTTGTGCAGATGATTCTACAATGTTGATTTTAGGGTGCAAAAAATATTAATCTGATGTTACAAGGACGTTCCCAGAACACATTTAGTCTGTTCTTTAAATGTTTCTTTAGATTGTGGGAACAGAGTGGATACATTAAGAGATAGGTTCCCAAAACACTAAAACTGTCACATTGTGATGACATTCGTACAATGTTTAAGCTACTGTAAGTTGCGCAGGACATTCCTATAATGTTGTAAGAATGTCGATAGAACATCTGTTTGAAGTTCTTTAAAGGTTCCCAGAAAATGTCATTCACAGCATATGAAAAGGATGAGAACATTTTAGTAACTCAGAAATTGTTATCTGTGTCCTGATTGACTATATTCGATTTTTTTTAAATGCAGGGTCGCAGCCAATGTTTCTTCAAAAAATGTTTGTCACTGAGCAAATGTCAGGTCTGCTGAGCGCAACTTGAATGTTGTCAAAATTCTGTGCAACTTCCAGCGCGTTTACTGTGAAAACTGAGTTTGTACCCTCTTTAAGTTACAGTTATAACAGTGGCCAAGTAGTCTACTGTGGCTATTTGATCCTAATGTAGGCCTACCAGAGTGGCCTACCATCATAAATAATGGAGAAAAATGCATCTCATAACATTTTAACATGAAAATAGCTGTTCTATCATTTAGCCTAAAGTAACAGCCGATGTGTGTTGTTAAATGTAGGCCTACATTCCATGAGAATTTTGAAGAAAACATGCAGGGCTTGACATGAACCTGTTTATCCACTTGTTCTTCAGACAAGGAGGTGACTGAAAATGTTGTGTTGTTTGATGCAAAAAAAACAATTCAAAATAAAATGCATTATTATTCCCATACCATTATTACAAAGAATCAGACAAATTATGCTACCCTCTGCCTATTGTCTACTTAGCTTATTCAAGACCCTCTCAAAATACAACACTACCCCTTTAAGACATAAAAAAAGCTCTTTACCTGACTCGCTTTTCAAAAATGTCTAGAAATGCAAACATTTTGTGCTCTTGTAGGAAGCAACCATTCCCCCATTGTTGACTAGAAATGAGCTATAACTGGGCAAATTATTCATGAACTAGCAATGAATATGAACAAATGTCCTCAGGTAGCTACATTTGATCTCAGAACAAGCACATATTTTCATGACTGTAAACACAGTCCAGTCCAAAGTGAATCGGAGATCTATATATGGCAACGGCTATTTGCATATAGGCCTACTGCAGCTCTGATTGATTAAGGCTCACTGGTCTGTGTAGAATACGGGCCTGAGTCGTGCCTGTAAGTGCAATAGAATCCTACTTCAATGCGATTTGCCTACAAGAGAATCGCTTGCACAGTTAGTTTAGCATACTAACTCTTGCATAGTTTGTTTTGGTTTCGGTGTGTTACATTCGAGCACAATTCCCACAGTAGAGCGAAACGTTGACAGGGTTATCGTGCTTCTCTGTGCGGACTGATCTTTTTTGTGCAGCAGTCAAAGGGGAGCTGCTGTCCCGTGTGCAGACTGGAGGGAACATTTAAGGGTTAAGGATCTGGCTGCTGATCAGAAAATTGCAGCTTCAATCCCACATATACTTTGGAAAAAAAACTTGAATTGAGGCTTAGATATTCTCTACTAAAAGAGAGGATGTCTTTCTTTCTTTCAGATGAATAAAACTGGTTAGAAATGTACAAAATAACTGAACAAAATGTGAAAAAAGTGTAAAAATTTCGATTCAACTTTTCTTTTTTTTACGCACCCGATAATTCCTTCTATGAGATGCTTGATATGGTGCCCGTCTTTTTTCCCCATGATATGAAAACTATACTCCATAGTCTTAGATACCTTGTAAATATGGTCCCAGAAATACGCAGCATTTTTAAGAGGGCGGGTGAAGTGATGGTGAATTACACAGTTACCAGTATTTCTCTGGGTTGGTGTCACGCCCTGGCCTTAGTATTCTTTGTTTTCTTTATTATTTTAGTTAGGTCAGGGTGTGACATGGGTATTTATGTGGGTTTTGTAGTGTCCATGGTGATTGTAAGGTTTAGGGGGTTTATTTAGAGTAGTTGGGTTTATGTTTAGTATTAGTTGTCTAGCTGTGTCTATGTTGTGTGTAGTTGTCTAGGAAAGTCTATGGTTGCCTGAATGGGTTCCCAATTAGAGACAGCTGGTTTCTGTTGTCTCTGATTGGGAGCCATATTTAAGGTAGCCATAGGCTTTAGTTTGTTGTGGGGAATTGTCTATGGTGAACGTTTGTAGCATGTATGTGTGCACTACGTTTATAGCTTCACGGTCATTTGTTGTTTTGTTAGTTTGTAAGTGTTTTGTTTCGTTTTGCCTTCTTCAAAAATAAAAGAAGATTGCTTATTTTCCACATGCTGCGTTTTGGTCCGTCACACTCCCACACGATCGTGACAGAACCACCCACCTATCCAGAATCAAGCAGCAGTGTAATAGGAGTAAGGGACAGCGCAAGAAGGAGGAATGGACTTGGGACGATGTTTTGGACGGGAAAGGTTGCTACACATGGGAGGAGATCCTGGCTGGAAGGGATCGCCTCCCATGGGAACAGCTGGAGGCACTGAGGAGAGCAGAGGCAACCGGAGAAGGGAACCGGAGTTATGAGGGGAGCGTCTAGCACGGAAGCCCGAAAAGCCCGTGAGTACCACCCAAATATTTCTTGGGGGGGGGGGGGGGGGGGGGGGGGGCTAAGAGGTAGTGGGCCAAGGGCAGGTAGGAGACCTGCGCCCACTTCCCAGGCTAACCGTGGAGAGCGGGAGTACGGGCAGACGCCGTGTTACGCAGTAGAGCGCACGGTGTCTCCTGTACGTGTGCATAGCCCGGTGCGGGTTATTCCACCTCCCCGCACTGGTAGGGCTAGATTGAGCATTCAGCCAAGTGCCATGAAGCCGGCTCTACATATCTGGCCACCAGTACGTCTCCTTGGGCCGGCTTACATGGCACCAGCCTTACGCATGGTGTCCCCGGTTCGCCTACATAGCCCGGTGCGGGTTATTCCACCTCCCCGCACTGGTCGGGCGACGGGGAGCATTCAACCAGGTAAGGTTGGGCAGGCTCGGTGCTCAAGGGAGCCAATACGCCTGCACGGTCCGGTATTTCCGGCACTACCTCCCCGCCCCAGCCCAGTACCACCAGTGCCTACACCACGCACCAGGCTTCCAGTGCGTTTCCAGAGCCCTGTTCCTCCTCCACGCACTCTCCCTATGGTGCGTGTCTCCAGCCCAGTGCCTCCAGTTCCGGCACCACGCACTAAGCCACCTGTGCGTCTCCTGAGTCCTGTACACACTGTTATTTCTCCCCGCACTCGTCCTGAGGTGCGTGCCCTCAGTCCGGTACCACGCACCAGGCATATAGTGCGCTTTGAGAACTCAGTGTGCCCTGTTGTTGTTCCCCGCACTAGCCTGAAGGTGCGTGTCCTTAGCCCGGTACCTCCAGTTCCGCCACCACGCACCAGGCCTACAGTGCGTCTCAGCCGGCCAGAGTCTGCCGGCTGCCCAACGGCGCCTGAACTGTCCGTCTGCCAAGCGCCGCATGAACTGCCCGTCTGCCATGAGCCTATAGAGCCTTCCGCCAGACAGGAGCAGCCAAAGCCTTCCGCCATACAGGATCAGTCTGAGCCATCCGTCTCCGCAGCGCCATCTGAGCCATCCGTCTCCGCAGCGCCATCTGAGCCATCCGTCTCCGCAGCGCCGTCTGAGCCATCCGTCTCCGCAGCGCCGTCTGAGCCATCCGTCTCCCCAGCGCCATCTGAGCCATCCGTCTCCCCAGCGCCGTCTGAGCCATCCGTCTGTCCCGAGCCATTAGAGCCACCCGTCTGTCCCGAGCCGTCAGAGCCGTTAGTCAGTCAGGAGCCGCTAGAGCCATTCGTCAGTCAGGATCTGCCAGAGCCGCCAACCAGACAGGATCTGCCAGAGCCGCCAACCAGACAGGATCTGCCAGAGCCGCCAACCAGACGGGATCTGCCAGAGCCGCCAACCAGACAGGATCTGCCAGAGCCGTCAGCGAGCCATGAGCGTCCAGAGCCGTCAGCCAGCCATGAGCGTCCAGAGCCGTCAGCCAGCCATGAGCGTCCAGAGCCGTCAGCCAGCCATGAGCGTCCAGAGCCGTCAGCCAGCCATGAGCGTCCAGAGCCGTCAGCCAGCCATGAGCGTCCAGAGCCGTCAGCCAGTCATGAGCTGTCCCTCAGCCCAGAGCGGCTAATTATCCAGAACTGCCCCTCAGTCCAGAGCTGTCTCTCTGTCCGGAGCTGCCTTTCAGTCCGGAGTTGCCCCTCTATCCTGAGCTACCTCTCTATCCTGAGCTACCTCTCTATCCTGAGCTATCCCTCTGTCCTGAGCTATCCCTCTGTCCTGAGCTATCCCTCTATCCCGGTGCTGCCCCTTGTGTCGATGTTACCCAAAAGATTAAGTGGGGGTAATATGAGGGTGGTCATTTGTAGGGGGAGATATAAGCTGGGATTGACTATGGTGGGGTGGGGACCTCGCTCTGAGCCTGAGCCACCACCGTGGTCAGATGCCCACCCAGACCCTCCCCTAGACTTTGTGCTGGTGCGCCCGGAGTTCGCACCTTAAGGGGGGGGGGGGGGGGGGGCTATGTCACGCCCTGGCCTTAGTATTCTTTGTTTTCTTTATTATTTTAGTTAGGTCAGGGTGTGACATGGGTATTTATGTGGGTTTTGTAGTGTCCAGGGTGATTGTAAGGTTTAGGGGGTTTATTTAGAGTAGTTGGGTTTATGTTTAGTATTAGTTGTCTAGCTGTGTCTATGTTGTGTGTAGTTGTCTAGGAAAGTCTATGGTTGCCTGAATGGGTTCCCAATTAGAGACAGCTGGTTTCTGTTGTCTCTGATTGGGAGCCATATTTAAGGTAGCCATAGGCTTTAGTTTGTTGTGGGGAATTGTCTATGGTGAACGTTTGTAGCATGTATGTGTGCACTACGTTTATAGCTTCACGGTCGTTTGTTGTTTTGTTAGTTTGTAAGTGTTTTGTTTCGTTTTGCCTTCTTCAAAAATAAAAGAAGATGGCTTATTTTCCACATGCTGCGTTTTGGTCCGTCACACTCCCACACGATCGTGACTGTAACGTTCCTGACCTGTTTTCTGTTGTTTTTGTATGTGTATATGGTCAGGGGGTGAGTTTTGGGTGGGCAGTCTATGTTTTCTGTTTCTATGTTGGTTTTGGGTTGCCTGGTATGGCTCTTAATTAGAGGCAGGTGTTTTGCGTTTTCCTCTAATTGAGAGTCATATTTAGGTAGGGTGTTCTCACTGTTTGTTTGTGGGTGATTGTCTCCTGTGTCGTCGATGTATGTACCATACGGGACTGTTTGGCTGTTCGTTCGTTTTGATGTAGTCTGTTTCCTGTCCGTGAGTTCTACGTTTAGTTAGTTAAGTTCATGTTCAGGTTTCGTCTACGTCGTTTTCTTGTTTTGTAATTTTGTAAGTGTTTTGTTTTCGTGTTGCCGTCGTTTCAAATAAAGAGATGGCTTATTTCCCTAATGCTGCGTATTGGTCCACTGATCCTTCTCTCCTCTCCTCGTCCGAGGAAGAGGAGGACAACAGCCCTTACAGAATCACCCACCACGCTAGGACCAAGCTGCAAGGGAAAGCTCAACAGAGCAACCAGGACTCCTGGACTTGGGAGGAGATCCTGGACGGTAGAGGACCCTGGGCTCAGCCAGGGGAATATCGCCGTCCCAAGGAGGAGTTGGAAGCAGCGAAGGCAGAGAGACGCTGGTATGAGGAGGCAGCGCGGCGACGCGGTTGGGAGCCCGTGAGTCAGACCCAAAAATTTCTTGGGGGGGGGGGGGGCACACGAGGAGTGTGGCAAAGCCGGGTAGGATACCTGAGCCAACTCCCCGTGCTTACCGTGGAGGTAGAAGGCGTCGTACTGGTAAGACACCGTGTTATGCGGTAAAGCGCACGGTGTCCCCAGTACGCGTGCTTAGCCCAGTGCGGGCTATTCCACCTTGCCGCACTGGGAGGGCTAAGTTGGGCATCGAGCTGGATGTCATGAAGCCGGCCCAACGCATCTGGCCACCAGTGCGTCTCCTTGGGCCGGCATACATGGCACCAGCCTTACGAATGGTGTCCCCGGTTTGCCAGTATAGCCCAGTGCGGGCTATTCCACCTCGCCGCACTGGCAGGGCTACGGGCACCATTCAACCTGGTAAGGTTGGGCAGGCTCGGTGCTCAAGAGCACGTGTCCTCCTTCACGGTCCGGTATACCCGGTGCCACCTCCATGTACCAGTCCTCCGGTGGCAGCCCCCCGTACCAGGCTGTCTCTCCGGGTTCTCTCTCCAGCTGTTTCCTCCTCTCCAGCGCAGCCAGTGCCTATACCACGCACCAGGCTGTCTCTCCTTCTCCTCCCTACAGAGCCGTCCTGCCATGACCAGCCAGAGCCGTCCTGCCATGACCAGCCAGAGCCGTCCTGCCATGACCAGCCAGAGCCGTCCTGCCATGACCAGCCAGAGCCGTCCTGCCATGACCAGCCAGAGCCGTCCTGCCATGACCTGCCAGAGCCGTCCAGCCAGGACCTGCCAGAGCCGTCCAGCCAGGACCTGCCAGAGCCGTTCAGCCAGGACCTGCCAGAGCCGTCCAGCCAGGACCTGCCAGAGCCGTCCAGCCAGGACCTGCCAGAGCCGTCCAGCCAGGACCTGCCAGAGCCGTTCAGCCAGGACCTGCCAGAGCCGTCCAGCCAGGACCTGCCAGAGCCGTCCAGCCAGGACCTGCCAGAGCCGTCCAGCCAGGACCTGCCAGAGCCGTCCAGCCAGGACCTGCCAGAGTCTCTCAGCCAGGACCTGCCAGAGTCCCTCAGCCAGGACCTGCCAGAGTCCCTCAGCCAGGACCTGCCAGAGTCCCTCAGCCAGGACCTGCCAGAGTCCCTCAGCCAGGACCTGCCAGAGTCCCTCAGCCAGGACCTGCCAGAGTCCCTCAGCCAGGACCTGCCAGAGTCCCTCAGCCAGGATCTGCCAGAGTCTCTCAGCCGGGACCTGCCGCCCCTTATCCCGGTGCTGCCCCGTGTCCCGGTGCTGCCCCTTATCCCGGTGCTGCCCCTTGTCCCGGTGCTGCCCCTTATCCCGGTGCTGCCCCTTATCCCGGTGCTGCCCCTTATCCTGGTGCTGC
Organism: Salvelinus fontinalis; assembly: GCF_029448725.1. NCBI lineage: Eukaryota > Metazoa > Chordata > Actinopteri > Salmoniformes > Salmonidae > Salvelinus > Salvelinus fontinalis. The sequence continues at coordinate 12,941,411 of NC_074680.1, read as the reverse complement.
CCCTTATCCCGGTGCTGCCCCTTGTCCCGGTGCTGCCCCTTGTCCCGGTGCTGCCCCTTGTCCCGGTGCTGCCCCTTCTCCCGGTGCTGCCCCTTATCCCGGTGTTGGCTGTTCATTTAGGGGATGTTAGTTTGAGGGTGGTCATTGGGAGGGGAAGACAGAAGCGGGGAGTGACTATGGTGGTGTGGGGACAGCGTCCGGAGCCTGAGCCACCACCGTGGTCAACTGCCCACCCAGACCCTCCCCTGGACTTTGTGCTGGTGCGCCCGGCGTTCGCACCTTGAGGGGGGGGTTCTGTAACGTTCCTGACCTGTTTTCTGTTGTTTTTGTATGTGTATATGGTCAGGGCGTGAGTTTTGGGTGGGCAGTCTATGTTTTCTGTTTCTATGTTGGTTTTGGGTTGCCTGGTATGGCTCTTAATTAGAGGCAGGTGTTTTGCGTTTTCCTCTAATTGAGAGTCATATTTAGGTAGGGTGTTCTCACTGTTTGTTTGTGGGTGATTGTCTCCTGTGTCGTCGATGTATGTACCATACGGGACTGTTTGGCTGTTCGTTCGTTTTGATGTAGTCTGTTTCCTGTCCGTGAGTTCTACGTTTAGTTAGTTAAGTTCATGTTCAGGTTTCGTCTACGTCGTTTTCTTGTTTTGTAATTTTGTAAGTGTTTTGTTTTCGTGTTGCCGTCGTTTCAAATAAAGAGATGGCTTATTTCCCTAATGCTGCGTATTGGTCCACTGATCCTTCTCTCCTCTCCTCGTCCGAGGAAGAGGAGGACAACAGCCCTTACAGTGACAGTTGGTTATGACTGAGATGGCTAAAAAGGAAGTAAGGATTTCTTGATTGACCATACTGCCATGGCATTATACTGAAAAAAAAAACACAAAATGTGAGATTTATCAATTTGAATGTTGAGAGACCGCATACAGCCATGACCATGCGTACACACAGCCATGACCATGCGTACACACAGCCATGACCATGCGTACACACAGCCATGACCATGCGTACACACAGCCATGAACATGCGTACACAAAGCCATGCCCATGCGTACACACAGCCATGACCATGCGTACACACAGCCATGAACATGCGTACACACAGCCATGAACATGCGTACACACAGCCATGACCATGCGTACACACAGCCATGACCATGCGTACACACAGCCATGACCATGCGTACACACAGCCATGAACATGCGTACACACAGCCATGACCATGCGTACACACAGCCATGACCATGCGTACACACAGCCATGAACATGCGTACACACAGTGGCCCAAATGGTGGAGAAAGGAACTGCATGTCAACCGTAGCATGGGGAAAATAAATGTTGAAATGTGTGAAATTGTGAGACTAATTATCAAATACCTTTACGATGTCATTGTATTTTCTATTATGAATTCATGAGACATACCTTGACAGGTTAGCAATATCATATCATTTGGCCACATCAGTGTATTTGTTACGATAACAATCCATATAAAGTACAGTCATTTATTTATTAGAGGCATGTGTGAAAGTGAAACCATTGTTGAAAACTATAAAAGACTGAGATAATGGGAAATTGAATGCGAGATGGCTGATCTTGTTCTGTTGGAAGATTTGGCACATGCTGCTATTTGCAGAGAACGCGTTTTTAGAGACAGGTGGATTTTTGTGTTGCAGAAAGTACAGATTGGCTCATCAGATATCGTTTACCAAAACCAATTTTATAGGATCTTTGGGAGGATTTGAGACATGCTTTAAAAAGGCGAACACATGCCATTCCGGTGCACATCCAAGTGCAATCCACCCTCTGGTTTTTGGCAACGGGCACTTTTCAATGGGAGCTTGCCGATCGGCATCTCACAGCCCTCGATGAGCCAATGTTTTGGATGCAAAACGAACAGCAACACATACAATATCCATACACCATCGCACAATAGGTTGAAGTCAAGAGGGGTTTCTTTGCCATGATGCCATCACTGTGTTCTCAAATACGAACGGAGCAATAGACGGCTCCCGCATGGCTAAAAGAAACATCCCAAAACAATTGAAATGATGTGAGCAGAAAAGTTTGCCACTCCTAACGTGCAGGTGAATGGCGCAAAAGACGCTGCTGAATGTGGGGGCGTCCAGTTGGAACGCACGGCTCGTTCATTCTGCAGAACAGTCATGTTGGCCTACACGCCTACAGGAGGGAGCTGTTGAGGATGGATGGATGGCTTATTGGTAAGTGTTGCCTCCTCATTTGAAGTATACTTGCCATTGCTAAAGCAACTTCAATTGTCCTAATGGTCCTCTCGTTGTAGCTATGTTATCATTTTAACTGGTCAAGCCACAACTGAGCGAGCCAAATAAAACCTTTTGCTTGTACTCAATCTCTGACACGAGCACCTTTATTTCCGTCTTGAAAAAAAAAGAATCTTAGCTTTTTTGATTGCGTCATTGTATTTAATGATAGAGTTTGTATATTCCCCACGGGTTTTAAATTAAAGGGATGATTTTGACCATATACACTACCGTTCAAAAGTTTGGGGTCACTTAGAAATGTCCTTGTTTTTGAAAGAAAAGCAAATTTGTTCCATTAAAATAACATCAAATTGATCAGAAATACAGTGTAGACATTGTTAATGATGTAAATGACTATTGTAGTTGGAAATGGCAGATTTGTTATTCAATATCTACATAGGCGCGCAGAGGCCCATTATCAGCAACCATCACTCCTGTGTTCCAATGGCACGTTGTGTTAGCTAATCCAAGTTTATCATTTTAAAAGGCTAATTGATCATTAGAAAACACTTTTGCAATTATGTTAGCACAGCTGAAAACTGTTGTTCTGATTAAAGAAGCAATACAACTGTCCTTCTTTAGATTAGTTGAGTATCTGGAGCATCAGCATTTGTGGGTTCGATTACAGGCTCAAAATGGCCAGAAACAAAGCACTTTCTTCTGAAACTTGTCAGTCTATTCTTGTTCTGAGAAATGAAGGCTATTCCATGCGAGAAATTGCCAAGAAACTGAAGATCTCGTACAACGCCCTTCACAGAACAGTGCAAACTTGCTCTAAACAGAATAGAAAGAGGAGTGGGAGGCCCCAGTGCATAACTGAGTAAGAGGACAAGTATATTAGTGTTTAATTTGAGAAACAGACTCCTCACAAGTCCTCAACTGGCAGCTTCATTAAATAATACCCGCAAAACACCAGTCTCAACGTTAACAGTGAAGAGGCGACTCCAGGATGCTGGCTTTCTAGGCAGAGTTGGAAAGAAAAAGCCATATCTCAGACTGACCAATAAAAAGAAAAGAGTAAGATGGGCAAAAGAACACAGACACTGGACAGAGGAACTCTGCCTAGAAGGCCAGCATCCCGGAGTCACCTCTTCACTGTTGACGTTGAGGCTGGTGTGGGAATTGTTTGATGAGACTGGTGTGGGAGTTGACTGGTCCTCAAATGAGAAATGCCATTAAATCAGGAGAGAAACATAATGGGGATGTATTCCAATCTACTTTCTTATGCTTTAAGGAGCAACAATTTTGCATGCTGAGAATGTTGTGGTAATATTAGGTTATACATAAAACATATTGAAGTGTTCTGAAGACCTGCAAGACAAGGTAAAATGTATATTGCATGAACATCAATGGAATATTACGTCGAACCAAAAACAAATATGCTATGTATGTCATAAAAATTGACATATTTGGAATTTGTGGAACATTGTGGGAATGTTCTCTGCAACCTTTGTGAAAATCACAAGAATGTTCTTGCAACATCCCAGACAACTCCCATAATTAATGAGATGTTTTAGGAACTTAATGAAATGTTTTAGGATTTAAAAAAAAATCTAGAATGTGTTCTGGGACTATTCTTGCAACATCAGGTGAATATTTTTTGCACCCTAAAAGGAACATTGTATAATCATCTGCAACTGGACTGTTTTTTTTTCTCTGGAAACATATATGTTGTGCTGTGTCCCCACATTGTCCCCACCAGACTGTCCACACAACCCAATGACACATTCTGGGAACCTTTAAAGAACAGACAAAATGTCTTCTGGGAACGTTCTTGCAACATCATCGAATATTTTACACAAACATTGTATAATCATCACCAAGACTGGACAGCTTTTGTGTTATGAGAACATTTGCCGATGCCTAACGAATGTTCTGGGAACTTTCACAGAACCAATTTTGGTTTGCTGGGAGAACATTACTGGTACATTGTGTTATTACATTAGCTGGAAACCTACCTAGAACTTGGGGAATGTTCTGTAGTGATTGTTACAGAGGTTGTGCACAACATTTTAGTGACAGTTAGGAGAACATTCCAAATATATATACAGTACCAGTCAAACATTTGGACACACCTACTCATTTAAGGTTTTTTCTTTATTTTTACTATTTTATACATTGTAGAATAATAGTGAAGACATCAAAACTAGTGAAGCATTTATTTGGGCTGCAATTTCTGAGGCTGGTAACTCTAATGAACTTATCCTCTGCAGCAGAGGTAACTCTGGGTCTTCCTTTCCTGTGGCGGTCCTCATGAGAGCCAGTTTCATCATAGCGCTTGATGGTTTTTGTGACTGCTCTTGAAGAAACTTTTAAAGTTCTTGAAATTGTACGTATTGACTGACCTTCGTGTCTTATAGTAATGATAGACTGTTGTTTCTCTTTGCTTATTTGAGCTGTTCTTGCCATATTATGGACTTGGTATTTTACCAAATAGGGCTATCTTCTGTATACCACCCCTACCTTGTCACAACACAACTGATTGGCTCAAACGCATTAAGAAGGAAATAAATTAGTTTAACAAGGCAGACCTGTTAATTGAAATGCATTCCAGGTGACTACCTCATGAAGCTGGTTGAGAGAATGCCAAGAGTATGCAAAGCTGTCATCAAGGCAAAGGGTGCCTACTTTGAAGAATATAACATCTAAAACACTTTTTTGGTTACTACATGATTCCATATGTGTTATTTCATAGTTTTGATGTCTTCACTATTATTCTACAATGTCGAAAATTGTAAAAATAAAGAAAAATGAGTAGGTGTGTCCAAACTTTTGACTGGTACTGTATATAAAACAATTTTTTAAATCAAAACATTCTTTGAATGTTATATAAATGTTAGATAAAACCCTAACTAGAGCTTAATTTGTTTATTAGCTAATGTACTGTAAATGTTCACGGTTTGTTGGGCTGGCAGTCAATAAATGTAATTTTAAAAGTGAACCCAGACATTTCTCTGTCCAGTTTGGTAAAACATGGTTGGCAAATAGGCAACATTTTTGGCTCGCTTGCTAAATTGTACAGCCAGCATTTTGTCTATATCATTTATGAAACCTTAATGTGATATATGACAGGATTGGATGTTGCATGACATTTCAATTGCGTTAGAAATTATTCGTGTATCAGCAAAATTGCTTGAGATGATGTCACTTGCAACAGAAATTGCATCCAAATTGACACTGGCTTAACAGAACAAAGAAACATCCCTACATATATGTCGATGATTTTTTATTGAACCTTTATTTAACTAGGCAAGTCAGTTAAGAACAAATTCTTACTTACAATGACGGCCTAACAAAAAGCAAAATGGCTCCTGCGGGGCCTGGGATTCAAAAAAATAAAAAAATATGCAGTGACTGTAACAGAACACAGAACATTATCCAGTTCTAGATCCCTGAAGTGACAGTAACAGTGTGTGAGTCCTGTGTTATTTACTATAGTTCCAGATCTATATGGTAGTGAGGGTAACAGTGTGTGAGTCCTGTGTTATTTACTATAGTTCCAGATCTATATGGTAGTGAGGGTAACAGTGTGTGAGTCCTGTGTTATTTACTATAGTTCCAGATCTATATGGTAGTGAGGGTAACAGTGTGTGAGTCCTGTGTTATTTACTATAGTTCCAGATCTATATGGTAGTGAGGGTAACAGTGTGTGAGAGGTGCGTTCTCTTTGTGTATAAACCACCACTACTTTAATTACACAGCTATCTTGTTCCACGGTGATAAATGGCTAATTGCTTAATACTCTAATCAGTGTTCCTTCTTTGCGTAGATAAACTGTGACAGAGCCATTAATCCACATGCTCTTTTCACTCAGCCGCCAAACGGCTGGCTGCGGCAGATTCTCCCGTGCTGCCGCGTGCAGGCTCCGTGGCTCCACTGAGCGATGCGGCATCCATCACAGGCCACGGTGACATAAAGATGCCTGACGCTCGCTAACTCACTTAGGGACGGCAGCTGTTGCTGAGCCGGGCTCGGTGGCGATTCCCAGGGCGCATCACTTCAGCTTCAATGACTTGCAAATAAACAGCTCAACAGTTTTCCAAAATAGCTTTCTCCTCGCCTCCCCACACACACACACACACACACACACACACACACACACACACACACACACACACACACACACACACACACACACACACACACACACACACACACACACACACACACACACACACACACACACACACACACACACACACACACACACACACACACACACACACGTCCCTGCCCTATCTTCCCTTTCACTTCCTTTCTGGATGCCCTCTGATATTTACAGGGTGTTTTTGTCATCTTCACCACCTCTCTTCCCAACTTCCTCAGGGAACTGTGAACTTTGACACTGTGACCTGGTGCTTACAGTGACTGTTCAATTCCCTCCCTCCATCCATCCTTTCTACCTCCCCTCTCCTCCTCTTCCTCCTCTTCCTCCTCCTTCTATCCTCTATCCATCCCTCTCACCCTCCATCCAGGCAGTCAAGAGATAGAGAGGGAGGGAAGGACTAGGCACTCTAGTCTGATATATCCTCTAAAGCTAAACTTCAGTTCTTTTCATATCTGTCTTTCAACAGAAACACAATCCCTCTGTATTAGCATAGACACACACACACACACACACACACACTCACACACACACACACACACACACACACACACACACACACACACACACACACACACACACACACACACACACACACACACACACACACACACACACACACACACACACACACACACACACACACACACACACACACACAACACACAAACACACGCACACGCACACGCACACACGCACACGCACACTGCAAAGTACAGCGCTGTAGCTAATCTTCAGATTGATGATGGATTTGCATACATTCATTAGAGCGCAGGGGACTCGTGCCGACAGAAGGTGCTTAGGCAGTGTGAATTAAGGTTCATTCACTTAATGAGAAGTAAATATTTAGCCTGCAATGAACAACTGATAAAAATGTGTATCGTGGATTACGCTAGCCTTTCGGCTACTAAACCCCAACTTAAAACAAACAAAACACTTTTAAATACCTGAATATAGTATCCTCTCTTTAACTTCATACACATGCATACACGTCCACATGTCCAGACACACTGAACACACACACACCGAACACACACACACATTTTCAAAGTCACAGACACGGCAGGGAACAAGCACTCTATACGTATCGAATAACAGAGACTTTCACTATTATATTTATATTCCTGTGCACTCTGCATTACTGAGGGGACTGGGGGCATGCGGCACACACACAGGCATCACACAACCCCCCCCCCCCCCCCACATGCACGCACGCACACACACACACACACACACACACACACACACACACACACACACACACACACACACACACACACACACACACACACACACACACACACACACACACACATCACACCATTCCCCTTCCACACATACACACACACACACACACACACACACACACACACACACACACACACACACACACACACACACACACACACACACACACACACACACACACACACACACACACACACACACACACACACACACACACAAATCACACCACCCCCCCTCTCTGATAGAGTGAGGGATGGAGACATGAAGGAGAGAGGGATGGAGACAGAGCGTGAAAGAGAGAGAGAGAGGTAGCAGGTAAAGCAAAGGTAAAAAGAGGCTGAACATGAGACTGTATTGATTGCTCCTCACAGCTGTGTGTGTGTGTATGTGTGTGTGTGTGTGTGTGTGTGTGTGTGTGTGTGTGTGTGTGTGTGTGTGTGTGTGTGTGTGTGTGTGTGTGTGTGTGTGTGTGTGTGTGTGTGTGTGTGTGTGCTATAATATGTTTGAAGATCTTCACTCAAAGACCTCCCACGAACAGTCCAGGGTAATCCCCTCAATGGGTCCAAACCTGTGCCAAGCCAACACTTGAAAACCATCTGCTAAAGGGTGCTTATTAAGAGTGGGTTGGTAATCTATTTCCTTACCTTCAGTTCCTTACTTTCCCCAGTACTTTGTGATTAGTGTTTGATTGAATCCACAGCCCAACTCTAACCCTGGGTCTCCAACACAGCGGGTAACAGCTAGCAGCTAGGTGCTAATGTAATGGCTGGAGGATGTTGTGGGCCATTAAGGTAACTCAATAGAAAAGACATCATCATAAACACATTAAAAGGAAACGTCTTCATCTGTTCAGCCTCCACTCCATCTTCTAAAACACCCAGACAGACGAAATGCACTTGTGTCTGTCTGGTTGTCTGCCTGTCTGCCTGTCTGCCTGTCTGTCTGTCTGCCTGCCAGTTGATTGGTTCCCAGTGGTGATGAGAGAGTTTTGGCAGAACAATGTGAGGACGTACGAGGGATAATCAAGCATGGCGCCACACACACACACACACACACACACACACACACACACACACACACACACACACACACACACACACACACACACACACACACACACACACACACACACACACACACACACACACACACACACACAAGCCCAAATAAAAATAAAAAACACACGCGCTAGCTCGCATGCACACACGCACACCCAGCCTCATCTCGTCGGGCTCAGGCTCAGCTCTTAAACTACAGGGATAATTTCCTCCAGCAAATGGTCATGGTGTCCTTGAAAAGCATATTTGATTAATACATTTTTTCCCTCAGTCTCGTATTTCTTTTAGCATCATCACAGCCGTTTCCATCACCAGGGCTGATGATGGCGCCGCGTTAAGATAACACCCCCGGACAGAAAGGCTTTTAACACTTAAACAGTGAAAAAGGATATTCAGATTTGCCCTTCAACATTTGGGCTGGTGCACATACAGGCGGAGGGGGGGAGAGTTAGAGGAGAGCACACACAGAGAGGTAGCGACTTATGGAAGGGTGAGGAGGGGGAAGCGGTTAAGAGACGCACACAGCAAGGCAGTGACTTATAAGAGGTTAGGAGCGACGGGAGGCCAAACGGCCGAGAGTCCCCTAAACCATCTTCATCCTACAACAAACTAAACAAACTACAGTAAATTGACACGCTCATGGGAGGAGGCTGATATGGTATTAGTCTCAAAACACTGTCGACTAAAACAGTAGCGTTTGTTTGCTGTCTGTCTCCCCTGCATTCCCTGACACTCCAATATGATGTTCATGTAGGTAAAAGTTTTAATATAACATAAACTGCAGATTAAACCAAATCTTCCTCATCCTCAAACACACACTCTAACTAAAGGACAGGCAGGCTGGATGGAGTTATATTATATATATATCTTATAATCACTAAACTGTTTACCGCCCTTCCCTTGACTCTGCAACCTGCGGCTCAAGTAAATCTACATTTTAAATGTAAGATAAATGAAGTATTTAACAGGGAATCCTGTCAGGGATTAGTCATCAAGTTGAGGGTTGGTTTGCTCTTTGCTGTCTTTGGTCTGACTGTCAAACCAGAGCGGTCTAGATAGAGCGTTCTGGTGTGTGCGAATGATAGTTTTAAATATGACCATACAGACAGTCCAGGTCATATAGTCCCACTACCCTACTCTCATACAGTACTGGTCTAGTATGGATTAAACCTACCACACCTTGCTTGTTCCGTGTTGTTTTTGTATTTGATTTGATTTATTGCTGTGTTTTGGCCTCTTGGCCAGGGTTGTTGAGAACTGGTTCTGAGAACTGGTTCTCAACTAACTTGGCATGGTTAAATAAAGGTTAAATAAATAAATGTATATATGACTGACGTGGCTGTTTATAGCACGTTACCTCGAACAGGTTCAACTGATCACATCTTGATTTGCTCTGTTCTATTTCACCTTTTTAATTTCCCTTTCTCCCCCCGGCTCAAATTCAACAGCCCTGCCCCGAGGATGCACACATGTGTGTGTGTGTTTGAGCCGGCAGACGGCCTGTCTCCCAGCATTGCTGTTCCCCCGTGGAGTGTGTGTATGGTTCTTGACAGAGCAGAGTGTAATGTGTGATAGATCGCACTTCAGGGACTCAATAATCACATCACCCTCTATCGCCTATCAGCTGGCCACCGCAGGACACCCTTCACATGGACACAGGGAGCCCTCACACTCCCTTCCTCTCTCTCTCCCTCTACCACTCTCTCTCTTTATCTCTTTCTTTAACTCTTTCTCTCAACACTCTTTTTCGTTTCTGTCTTTGTTTGTTTGTTTGTTTGTTTGTTTCATTTCCTTCTTTCTTTCCCTCTATCTTTCTTTCTTTCTCTTTACTTCTTTCCTTCTTTCTTTTCCTTCCTTCCTTCTTTCTTTCTTTCTTTCTTTCTTTCTTTCTTTCTTTCTTTCTTTCTTTCTTTCTTTCTTTCTTTCTTTCCTTGTTCCTTTCTTTCAAAATGTTATTTCTTTCTTTATTTCTTTATATACTGAATTGGTTGCCTTTATCCTCTCTCACTTTAACATTTTGAGATACTTAACTTCTATTCTCTTCCACAGTCCCCCTAAACAAACAAAACAAGAGAGAATAAAACTCACAACATTAGAAGAGGCTAACTGAACATTAACTTCTGCGCAGCCATGTCCTGCAGAGGACGAATCCTTCAGAGTGTCGTTGAAAGTGTTGCTGCCAAGGTTAAGTAGTCCATCCTATAATAGGTGTTGGTGTGTGTGTGTGTATGTGTGTGTGTGTGTGTGTGTGTGTGTGTGTGTGTGTGTGTGTGTGTGTGTGTGTGTGTGTGTGAGCGTATGTGTTTTGCGGGGAGAAGCAGACGCTCAGGTCGGGGCTGGAGCGGCGGCCCCGGCCCACCGACAGTGCAGGCACCCGGCAAATGGCCTTTAGCATCGCTAACTGAGCTAGCCCAACTATCCATCATACCATATGTTCTCACTGGGAGAGCTAACGCTAATGAGAGATGAGATGAGAGGGGGAAGAGGGAGGGAGGAGAGGCGGTGAATGAAGAGGAGGGGAAAGAAGAGAAAAGGGAGGAGAAGAGGTAGAGGAGGAAGATGAGGAAAAGGAGGGGAGCATTTTGCTCACACCAGGAAGCCAACGCTAATGAAAGATGGAAGGGGGAAGAGAAGGAGGAGAGGGCGTACGATGGTATTAAAGTAAGATATTGCAATATATGACTCAGGAATTGATCGCAGCATATTTCCACACTATTGAAAACTCAGACACTTCGGCGAAGAAATTGGCAATCAAAGCATTCCATTGGAGATTTAGTAAAACGGTTTCCTCATGGTTCAACGTAGCACCCATGCTATCTGGTTCAGAAAGCCCTTGTGTACTCTTGAGTACTTGATGGTACATTACAATATGAAGAGAATCTGTGAGGGGAGAGACTAATGACACTATACAACACATCCTTATGGGGTCGTTGTTTATATGTTGTGTGATAAATAGTGTGATGTGTCCAAGTCTGGCAGTGTGTGCACTTTGTCTCCTGCAGTGTGTACCCTGCTGTGTGTGTGTGCATGTGTGCATATGTGTGTGTGTGTGTGTCCTGCAGAGTGCTTGGCAGTGCCCTCGCCGGTGCCATCCCTCGCCCACTCTATCATCTGCAGCGACAAAGATGCCCCCCCCCCCCCACACACACACAAACACCCCTGCCCATCTGTGCCTGGAGGCCTGCGCTCAGACACACCACGGGGGAGAGACGACCCCAAAATGGAGCAAGTCCCTCTCTTCCACCATTTATTCTCTACCCCTCCTACCCTCTCACCAGTGACATTCTAAAGTCACTGAGGACCCAGGCTAAACTTTTTTTTGGGGGGGGGGAGTAACGTGGATGTGCGTAGGACAGACATTTGTTGTGTGTATGTTATACACTGAACATAAATATAAACGCATCATGCAACAGTTTCAAAGTTCATACAGTATAAGGAAATCAGTCAGTCAGTAGGCACTAATCTATGGATTTCCCATCACTGGGAATACAGATATGCATATGTTGGTCACAGGCTTTTAAAGAGCTTCTAACCCCAAGCCATAAGACTCCTGAACATCTAATCAAATGGCTACCCAGACTATTTGCAGTGCCCCCCCCCCCCCCCACACACTTTACACCACTGCTACACACTGTTGTCATCTATGCATAGTCACTTAAATAACTCTACCTACATGTACATACTACCTCAGATAACCGATGCCCCCGCCCATTGATTCTGTATCGGTACCCCCCTCTATATAGTCTCGCTATTGTTATTTCACTGCTGCTCTTGAATTACTTGTTACTTTTATCTCTTATTCTTATCTGTATTTTTTAAACTGTGTTGTTGTTTAGGGGCTCGTAAGTAAGCATTTCACTGTAAGGTTGTATTCGGCGCATGTGACTAATACAATTTGATTTGATTCCTTTAGAAAGAAGGTAGTAAACAAGTCAGTATCTGGTGTGACCACCATTTGCCTCATGCAGCGCGACACATCTCCTTTGCATACAGTTGATCAGGCCATTGATTGTGGCCTGTGGAATGTTGTCACACTCCTCTTCAATGGCTGTACGAAGTTGCTGGATATTTTTGGGAACTGGAACACCATGTTGTACCCTTCAATCCAGAGCATCCCAAACATGCTCAATGGGTGACATGTCTGTTGAGTATGCAGGCCATGGAAGAACTGGGACATTTTCAGCTTCCAGCAATTGTGTACAAATCCTTGTGACATGGGGCAATGCATTATTATGCTGAAACATAAGGTGATAGAGGTGGATGAATGGCACAACAATGGACCTCAGGATCTCATCACGGTATCTCTGTGCATTCAAATTGCCATCGATGAAATGCAATGGTGTTTGTTGTCTGTCGCTTATGCCTGCACATACCATACCATAACCTGTCCGCCACCATTGGGCACTCTGTTCACAACGTTGACATCAGCAAACCGCTCACCCACATGACGCCATACACACTGTCTGACATATGCCCTGTACAGTTGAAACCGGGATTCATTAGTGAAGAGCACACTTCTCCAGTATGCCAGTGGCCATTAAAGATGAGAATTTGTCCACTGAAGTTGGTTAGGACACCAAACTGCAATCAGGTTAACACCCTGGTGTGGATGACAAGCTCGCTGATGAGCTTCCCTGACATGGTTTCTGACAGTTTGTGCAGAAATTCTTAGTTTGTGCAAACCCACAGTTTCCTCAATTGTCCGGATGGCTGGTCTCAGATGATCCCGCAGGTGAAGAAGCCGGATGTGGAGGTCCTGGGCTGGCCAGGTTACACGTGGTCTGCGGTTGTGAGGCCGGTTGGATGTACTGCTAAATTCTCTAAAACTACTTGAGGTGGCTTATGGTAGAGAAATGAACATTCAAACATCTGGCAGCAGCTCTGGTGGATATTCTTGCAGTCAGCATGCCAATTTCACGCTCCCTCAAAACTTGAGACGTCTGTGACATTGTTTTGTGTGACAAAACGGCACATTTTAGAGTGGCCTTTGATTGTCCCCAGCAAAAGGTGCACCTGTGTAATGATCGTGCTGTTTAATCAGCTTCTTGATATGTCACACCTGTCAGGTGGATGGATTATTTTGGCAAAGGAGATATGCTCACTAACAGGGATGTTAACACATTTGGTCATAAAATTGGAGCGGAATAAGCTCTTTGAGCATATCAAACGTTTATTTTATTTTAGCTCATGAAACATGGGACCAATGTCTTGGAATATTCTAATCAAGTGAGAGAGACTGTCATTTCTTCAAACAATCATCTTTATTCAATATCGATTAATTATTGCAATAATGAGGCTGGTCGACCCCCCCACCCTTGAGTGTTGGACCGAGTAACCTAACCTTCACACAAATGCAGAGTACTATATATAGCTGACACTAACAATGCTCAGTCATGGATGGTTCAACCCCTCCCATGAAGACCAAGGTAGCATCATAACCCACTCTGGGTTCATCCTGTTGCTATCTGCACGAGGTTGTTGTCTTAACCCCACCCTGGCTTAGTTTCCCAGTTGCAAGGATGATTTTGAAACAATGAGGGATTGTTCTACTCCTAAGCTATCCCTAGTAAAACACATTATTGTCTATGTAATGCAGTCTTTGACTTTGGGCTACACGTGCCGCTAGCGGTACACCTCGACAACATCCGGTGAAATTTCAGAGCGTGAAATTCAAAATACAAAAATCATAATATTAAACATTCATGAAAATACTTACATTGTTTAAAAGCTTAACTTCTTGTTAATCCAGCCGCTTTGTCAGATTTAAAAAAGGCTTTACGGCGAAAGCGTCCATGCGATTATCTGAGGACAGCGCCCCGCGTACAAAAACATTTTCCAAACCAGCAGAGGCAACACGAAAGTCAGAAATAGTGATAAAATAAATCACTTACTTTTGAAGATCTTCCTCTGTTTGCCAATCCCAAGGGTCCCAGCTACATAACAAATGGTCGTTTTGTTCGTTAAAGTCCTTCTTTATATCCCAAAAAAGTCTGTTTAGTTGGTGCGCTTGATTCAGTAATCCACCTGTTCACCTCGTTCAAAATGCATACAAAGGAATCCCAAAAGTTACCAATAAACTTCGTCCGAACAAGTCAAACAACGTTTCTAATCAATCCTCAGGTACCCTAATATGTAAATAAACGATAAAATTTAAGACTGAGAATAGCGTGTTCAATACCGGACATACATAACGAAGTGTGCGCCCTCATCCAAGCGCGCCACAACACTACTGTCAAAATGAGAGCCACTTAGAAAAACTACAAATTCTAGCTCATTTTTCAAAAAACAAGCCTGAAACCCTTTCTAAAGACATCTAGTGGAAGCCACAGGAACTGTAATCTGGGAGCTATTTATTTGCATATCCCATAGACAAGCGTTGAAAAAGACTGACCTCAAAAAAAATTCTGGATAGATTTTCCTCGGGTTTCTGCCTGCCATATCAGTTCTGTTATACTCACAGACATTATTTTAACAGTTTTAGAAACGTCAGAGTGTTTTCTATCCAATGCTACCAATTATCTAATAGCTTCTGGGCATGAGTAACAGGCAGTTTACTTTGGGCAGCTCAGTCATCCGAACTCATTTGTCAGCTCAAGCCATCTCCAGTGACCATACGCCCAGATAAGCTGCAGGGAACTAGAGTGGAGACCATAAAAACACAGACACTAATAGGACAGAAATGTCTTACTATTAGTAGTTAATATTAATTGTTAATCATTCATTTGAAATACATTTTCCTCTCACACCAACACTTTACATGTTGCGTTTATATTTTTGTTCAGTATATTTAGTATGTACATTATGTACAGTGCCTTCGAAAAGTATTCAGACCCCTTGAATTTTTCCATATTATGTTACATTACAGCCTAATTATAAAATTGATTAAATTGTTACATTTTTCTAATCAATCTACATACAATACTCATATTTTTTTTAAACAAAAACTGAAATATCACATTTCCATAAGACACTTTACTCAGTACCTTTGTGAAGCACGCTTGGCAGCGATTACAGCCTTGACTCTTCTTGGGTATGACGCTACAATCTTAACACAACTGTATTTGGGGAGTTTCTCCCATTCTTCTCTGCAAATCCTCTCAAGCTCTGTCAGGTTGGATGGGGAGTGTTGCTGCATAGCTATTTTTAGGTCTCTCCAGAGATGTTCGATCGGGTTCAAGTCCAGGCTCTGGCTGGGCCACTCAAGGACATTCAGAGATTCACAGCTACCCCTGTGTTGTTTTGGCTGTGTGCTTAGGGTCATTGTCCTGTTGGAAGGTGAACCTTCACCCCAGTCTGAGGTCCTGAGCGCTCTGGAGCAGGTTTTCATTAAGGATCTCTCTGCACTTTGTTTCGTTCATCTTTGACTCGATCCTGACTAGTCTCCCAGTCCCAGCCGCTGAAAAACATCCCCACAGTTTGATGCTGCCACCACCATGCTTCACCGTAGGGATGCCAGGTTTCCTCCAGATGTGACGCTTGGAATTCTGGCCTAAGAGTTCAATCTTGGTTTCATCAGACCAGGGAATCTTGTTTCTAATGGTCTGAGGGTTTTTAGGTGCCTTTTCCTTTTGGCAAACTCCAAGCAGGCTGTCATGTGCCTTTTATTGAGGAATTGCTTCCGTCTGGCCACTCTACCATAAAGGCCTGATTGGTGGAGTGCTGCAGAGATAGTTGTCCTTCTGAAAGGTTCTCCCATCTCCACAGAGGAAATCTAGAGCTCTATCAGAGTAACCATCGGGTTCTTGGTCAGCTCCCTGACCAAGGTCCTTCTCCCCAGATTGCTCAGTTTGGCCGGCGGCCAGCTCTAGGAAGAGTCTTGGTGGTTCCAAACTTCTTTCATTTAAGAATGATGGAGGCCACTGATTAGGGCCGATTTCAAGTTTTCATAACAATCGGAAATCGATAATTTTGGACTCCGATTTTGCCGATTATTATTATTATTATTATTATTTATTTTTACATCATTATTTAACTAGGCAAGTCAGTTAAGAACATATTCTTATTTTCAATGACGGCCTAGGAACGGTGGGTTAACTGCCTTGTTCAGGGGCAGAACGACAGATTTTTACCTTGTCAGCTAAGGGATTCAATCTTGCAACCTTACGGTTAACTAGTCCAACGCTCTAACCACCTGCCTCACGAGGAGCCCGCCTGTTAAGCGAATGCAGTAAGAAGCCAAGGTAAGTTGCTAGCTGGCATTAAACTTATTTTTATAAAAAACAATCAATCAATCATAATCACTAGTTAACTACACATGGTTGATGATATTACTAGTTTATCTAGCGTGTCCTGCGTTATAATCGATGCAGTGCGCATTCGCGAAAAAGGACTGTCGTTGCTCCAACGTGTACCTAACCATAAACATCAATGCCTTTCTTAAAATCAATACACAGAAGTATATATTTTTAAACCTGCATATTTAGCTAAAAGAAATCCAGGTTAGCAGGCAATATGTACCAGGTGAAACTGTGTCACTTCTCTTGCGTTCATTGCACGCAGAGTCAAGGTATATGCAACAGTTTGGGCCGCCTGGCTCATTGCGAACTAATTTGCCAGAATTTTACGTAATTACGACATAACATTGAAGGTTGTGCAATGTAACAGGAGTATTTAGTCTGATGGATGCCAACCGTTAGATAAAATACGGAACGGTTCTGTATTTCACTGAAAGAATAAATGTTTTGTTTTCGAGATGATAGTTTCTGGATTCGACCATGTTAATGACCTAAGGCTCGTATTTCTGTGTGTTATTATGTTATAATTAAGTCTAATAGAGCAGTCTGACTGAGCGATGGTGGGCACCAGCAGGCTCATAAGCATTCATTCAAACAGCACTTTCGTGCGTTTTGCCAGCAGCTCTGCTGTTTATGAATTAAAGCCTATCAACTCCCGAGATTAGGCTGGTGTAACTGATGTGAAATGGCTAGCTAGTTACCGGGGTGCGCGCTAATGGCGTTTCAAACGTCACTCGCTCTAAGACTTGGAGTAGTTGTTCCCCTTACTCTGCATGGGTAACGCTGCTTTGAGGGTGGCTGTTGTCGATGTGTTCCTGGTTCGAGCCCAGGTAGTGGCGAGGAGAGGGACGGAAGCTATACTGTTACACTGGCAACACTAAAGTGCATATAAGAACATCCAATAGTCAAAGGTATATGAAATACAAATCGTATAGAGAGAAATAGTCCTATAATTCCTATATAACTACAACCTAAAACTTCTTACCTGGGAATATTGAAGACTCATGTTAAAAGGAACCACCAGCTTTCATATGTTCTCATGTTCTGAGCAAGGAACTTAAACGTTCGCTTTCTTACATGGCACATATTGCACTTTTACTTTCTTCCCCAACACTTTGTTTTTGCATTATTTTAACCAAATTTAACATGTTTCATTATTTATTTGAGGCTAAATTGATTTTATTGATGTATTATATCAAGTTAAAATAAGTGTTCATTCAGTATTATTGTAATTGTCATTATTACAAATAAATGTAAAAAAAATCGTCCGATTAATCGATATCGGCTTTTTTTGGTCCGCCAATAATCGGTATCGCCGTTGAAAAATCATAATCGGTCGACCTCTATTGTGTGTGTGTCTGTGTGTGTGTGTGTGTGTGTGTGTGTGTGTGTGTGTGTGTGTGTGTGTGTGTGTGTGTGTGTGTGTGTGTGTGTGTGTTTGTGTGTGTGTGTGTGTGTGTGTGTCTGTGTGCATTCTGTAACTTGTGTAAATCTCACCTGTTATAGGTCTGTGTGGCGTACCCATTTCCGTGTCTCCACCGCAGACAAGTGTATCCTCTATGACTGTAACCCCACAGCACTGGGAACCGTAGCCATCATGAAGCCCCCCTCCACAACACAGCTGCCCCCCTGACTCGGAGCAGGGAACCCCAGCACAGCAGGTGTCACCCACCCCTACAGACACACACCCCTATCCCGGGTCAGGACAGCACACCTCATCTAGGGGAGGAGCAGAGGAGAGAGAGAGGGATGGGGGTTATGGTAAATAAACCAATAAACCTTTTCATAAACTTTATTCACTTTTAACCTTTCATTTTTTTTATCATTTTGAAAGAGTTATGAAACTTTAAACAGATGGAAAGCTCTCAATTTAGTAAAATTAAATAGGATGCATATAGTTTTCTTGTGAGCTAGAATATTTACAAATTTGCTAAATTATTTCCTATGGGTGTGTACTCACCGGTTGCTACGGGAACGTAGTATCCACCACAGCATTGGTGGTCTGGGAGAGGTGGGAAGAGCTTACCACTGCAGCACTCATGGTGGAAAGAGTTAGGTGAGGGCAGGTAATGCCCCTCGCAGCACAGATGTAGAGGTTTACTGGTGTGGACCACACCATCACAACTCACCTGGAGAACACACACAAGCGCACACACACCAACATACAAAGCATACAAAGCAGAGAGAGAGAGAGAGAGAGACAGAGAGAGAGAGAGAGACAGAGAGAGACAGACAGGGACACAGAGATAGAGAGAAACAAAGAGAGAAAGAGAATTAACGAACAAAGCAACATGCCCTGTTCCCTTCACCTGTATGTTGTCAGGTAGATTGTAGAAAATGGCCGCTATGTGTACCGCTCTTGTTCTACATCAGCGGGCCTGTGTCTCTGTACTGTATTATGGGATAAAGTGTGTGTCCTTGGGTATGCCTGTGTTCTTTTGTCTTCATCTCCCTGGTGTGTGTTTGTGCGTGTGTGTGTCGCACGCATGTGTGTCGTGTGATTCCCGCGCTGAGGGGACAGACGTATGGCGTACGGGTAGCTTGCCAAGTTGGCAGGCTTTCAATGACATGAGGATTGCAGCAGTCGTCAGTCGACAAGTTAATCTGTTTAGTGAAAACAATCGCTGGGAGGAGGAGGACGACTGTGTCTCCTGCATAAATGAGACTGTTTCAAACATCTGACTGTCTGTTGTTTTACAGCGAAGAGAGCTTTGCACCAGCGTTTCTCAACCCAAGGGTTGCACTGTTTTGTTCAAGCTCTATACTGCACACCTTGGTCGGTAAGCTTAAAAGTTATAAGCTTCTTAGATGAGAATTACTTCTAAGTCGAAAAATTCTGAGAAAACTCTCACAATTATGAATTGTATACTTGTAACAATGAACTATTCAACACTATAGTAATTTAATCAGCTGTGCCAGTATTGGACCGGAACAGACATGTGCTGCCTTGGGGTTACTTGAGGACCAAAGATGAGATCTCACCAAAGATGAGATAAGAGCGTCTGCTAAATGACTTAAATGTAATGTTAAATGTAACATAATCTGATTACATTCAGTTACTTTTAGATTACTTTGCCCTTAAGAGACATTAGAAGAAGACAAAAATGTATGTTACCAATTGAATGACATCTATTGCAGGATAAATCAATGTTAAGTTTACATAACTGGCCATATATGGATGTTAAATTTTACTTTATGGGTTGGTTATGTAGGCTTCTTCTAACCCATCGCTTTCTACTACATATAATAATACGATTAAATTATATCTCTACATTAATATGTAGAATTTATGAGTCAAAAAATGGATGTAGCAACTACAGATAAACTTAAAGGGGCAATCAACAGTGTGCGAGTTTGAGCATGTGTCCATTAGGCCTATGGATTCTTTCTTGTATCAGCATGAATTAGATTGAGCAAAAAAACACCACTTTTATTCCATAGGCTGGGATCCACACTATGCAGCTGTTGCAAGAGCATATTTTTCACTGGCTGTCCACTGGTTTTAAAAACATTAATTGATAGGCAGCTTAAACTTCTTGAATTCAACCATTGTTGGGTTCAAATACACATTCAGATTTGTGAACAGCTATCTACAACAACCACAATCCGTAAAGCTCAAATAGCTAAATGAGAGTGCAGCCGTGTGATTCACATCAATGTACTATGTAGATATAAATAATAAGTGATATCCGTATCACCGTAGACTACACTGCTGTCATCCTTACCTCCAAGCGTTTATTCAAGTTGGATCATCTTTGGATGCCGACAGCAGTCGCACCATTGGAAGACATAGCTTGGACTGTAGCCTACAAAAGCCTATTCCTGCTCTTTTCCTGCGATCCATCAAACACATTTGGTGTGTCATCATAGTGGTCTCTGACTTGTGCTCAGACTCGCTCAGGTGTCACAAATTTAAGTGTCAAAGATTTTCTTTTGCAAACATCCTTTCTGAATTTTAAAGTAATCCTCAAAGTAATCATCTAGTTTTTCAAAAGTATCTGTAATCTGATTACCATATTTTTGCTGGTAACATTATGGATTACTGTTACTACTTTTTTGTAATCCCTTACATGTAATGGATTACTCCCCGACCCTGTCTATGGGTAAGAAGGAGTTACCTGTCTCTCAGGAAATCCCACACACAACCTGAGAGGTGGAGCACTGCATACAGGAGCATCTGACCCCTCACCCCCGGGGGTCACCCCCCCGCCCCTCTCCTAGGCTTAAACCTAGGAAGAAACCGAGAGAGGAACCAGGCTCGGAGGGGTGGAGGGAGAGGGTAAAAAAAAGCAGGTCCGGGACAAGGTAGCGCGTCCGGTGAACAGGTCAGGGTTCCATAGCCACAGGCAGAACAGCAGAAACTGGATTAGCAGCATGACCAGGTGGACTGAGGACAGCCTGGAAAGAGATCGTGTATGTATGAGCGCATTTGCGGCACATGTCATATTTCAAACAAATCCTAAACCGTGCCACGATTCCCTCTCTCTCTTTCTTTCTCCTTCTCTCTCCTTCCCTCTCTTTCTCCTTCTCTTTCCTTCCCTCTCTTTCTCCTTCTCTCTCCTTCCTTCCCTCTCTTTCTCCACCTCTCTCCTTCCCTCTCTTTCTTCCTCTCTTTCTCCTTTCCTCTCTTTCTCCACCTCTCTCTTCGGGCCAGACATAGCAGAATTAATGAATAAGCTATTGATTAAATTCCACTCTGCAAATCTAGCGTGGTGAATGAATGAAGTGTTTGGGGCTCATGTAGGCCAGAGAGGGACATGTCAGGGCCATCGATCTGTGTTAAGTATTCTACCGGGGCACACACCTCCTGATTATGACAGGTAGACAGAAGGGGGAGGGAGAGGGCGAGGAGAGGGGGGCAGGGGGGGAGGCGTCTGGCCTAGTCTGCCATCACAGAAACATTAATGCATGTAAACACACACACACAATTTGGGCTGAGGACCTGCGTGTGTGGAGGTTGATCCTTCACTGTAGTCACCTGAGTGGGATTACTCTTCACACACGTGAACACAGCACACACCTCCACTTGTGATAAGCAAATCATACACCTTAATACACAGCTCACACTTCGATAAGCAACTCATACACCTTCATACACAGTACACACCACTTGTTGAGAAAAGGAGGAAGGGAAGCGCTGCTCAGGAACACATTAGTAGGTTTTGGTAGACAGAAGGTGTTCAGGAACACATTAGTAGGTTTTGGTAGACAGAAGGTGCTCAGGAACACATTAGTAGGTTTTGGTAGACAGAAGGTGTTCAGGAACACATTAGTAGGTTTTGGTAGACAGAAGGTGCTCAGGAACACATTAGTAGGTTTTGGTAGACAGAAGGTGCTCAGGAACACATTAGTAGGTTTTGGTAGACAGAAGGTGCTCAGGAAAACATTAGTAGATTTTGGTAGACAGAATGTGCTCAGGAACACATTAGTAGGTTTTGGTAGACAGAAGGTGTTCAGGAACACATTAGTAGGTTTTGGTAGACAGAAGGTGCTCAGGAACACATTAGTAGGTTTTGGTAGACAGAAGGTGCTCAGGAACACATTAGTAGTTTTTGGTAAACAGAAGGTGTTCAGGAACACATTAGTAGGTTTTGGTAAACAGAAGGTGGTCAGGAACACATTAGTAGGTTTTGGTAGACAGAAGGTGTTCAGGAACACATTAGTAGGTTTTGGTAGACAGAATGTGCTCAGTAACACATTAGTAGGTTTTGGTAAACAAAAGGTGCTCAGGAACACATTAGTAAGTTTTGGTAGACAGAAGGTGCTCAGGAACACATTAGTAGTTTTTGGTAAACAGAAGGTGTTCAGGAACACATTAGTAGGTTTTGGTAAACAGAAGGTGTTCAGGAACACATTAGTAGGTTTTGGTAAACAGAATGTGGTCAGGAACACATTAGAAGGTTTTGGTAGACAGAAGGTGCTCAGGAACACATTAGTAGGTTTTGGTAGACAGAAGGTGTTCAGGAACACATTAGTAGGTTTTGGTAGACAGAAGGTGTTCAGGAACACATTAGTAGGTTTTGGTAGACAGAAGGTGCTCAGGAACACATTAGTAGGTTTTGGTAGACAGAAGGTGTTCAGGAACACATTAGTAGGTTTTGGTAGACAGAAGGTGCTCAGGAACACATTAGTAGGTTTTGGTAGACAGAAGGTGTTCAGGAACACATTAGTAGGTTTTGGTAGACAGAAGGTGCTCAGGAACACATTAGTAGGTTTTGGTAGACAGAAGGTGCTCAGGAACACATGAGTAGTTTTTGGTAAACAGAAGGTGTTCAGGAACACATTAGTAGGGTTTGGTAAACAGAAGGTGTTCAGGAACACATTAGTAGGTTTTGGTAAACAGAAGGTGTTCAGGAACACATTAGTAGGTTTTGGTAGACAGAAGGTGCTCAGGAACACATTAGTAGGCTTTGGTAGACAGAAGGTGTTCAGGAACACATTAGTAGGTTTTGGTAGACAGAAGGTGCTCAGGAACACATTAGTAGGTTTTGGTAAACAGAAGGTGCTCAGGAACACATTAGTAGGTTTTGGTAAACAGAATGTGGTCAGGAACACATTAGAAGGTTTTGGTAGACAGAAGGTGCTCAGGAACACATTAGTAGGTTTTGGTAGACAGAAGGTGTTCGGGAACACATTAGTAGGTTTTGGTAGACAGAAGGTGTTCAGGAACACATTAGTAGGTTTTGGTAGACAGAAGGTGCTCAGGAACACATTAGTAGGTTTTGGTAGACAGAAGGTGTTCAGGAACACATTAGTAGGTTTTGGTAAACAGAAGGTGGTCAGGAACACATTAGTAGGTTTTGGTAGACAGAATGTGCTCAGTAACACATTAGTAGGTTTTGGTAAACAAAAGGTGCTCAGGAACACATTAGTAAGTTTTGGTAGACAGAAGGTGCTCAGGAACACATTAGTAGTTTTTGGTAAACAGAAGGTGTTCAGGAACACATTAGTAGGTTTTGGTAAACAGAAGGTGTTCAGGAACACATTAGTAGGTTTTGGTAAACAGAATGTGGTCAGGAACACATTAGAAGGTTTTGGTAGACAGAAGGTGCTCAGGAACACATTAGTAGGTTTTGGTAGACAGAAGGTGTTCAGGAACACATTAGTAGGTTTTGGTAGACAGAAGGTGTTCAGGAACACATTAGTAGGTTTTGGTAGACAGAAGGTGCTCAGGAACACATTAGTAGGTTTTGGTAGACAGAAGGTGTTCAGGAACACATTAGTAGGTTTTGGTAGACAGAAGGTGCTCAGGAACACATTAGTAGGTTTTGGTAGACAGAAGGTGTTCAGGAACACATTAGTAGGTTTTGGTAGACAGAAGGTGCTCAGGAACACATTAGTAGGTTTTGGTAGACAGAAGGTGCTCAGGAACACATTAGTAGTTTTTGGTAAACAGAAGGTGTTCAGGAACACATTAGTAGGGTTTGGTAAACAGAAGGTGTTCAGGAACACATTAGTAGGTTTTGGTAAACAGAAGGTGTTCAGGAACACATTAGTAGGTTTTGGTAGACAGAAGGTGCTCAGGAACACATTAGTAGGTTTTGGTAGACAGAAGGTGTTCAGGAACACATTAGTAGGTTTTGGTAGACAGAAGGTGCTCAGGAACACATTAGTAGGTTTTGGTAAACAGAAGGTGCTCAGGAACACATTAGTAGGTTTTGGTAGACAGAAGGTGTTCGGGAACACATTAGTATGTTTTGGTAGACAGAAGGTGTTCAGGAACACATTAGTAGGTTTTGGTAGACAGAAGGTGCTCAGGAACACATTAGTAGGTTTTGGTAGACAGAAGGTGTTCAGGAACACATTAGTAGGTTTTGGTAGACAGAAGGTGCTCAGGAACACATTAGTAGGTTTTGGTAGACAGAAGGTGTTCAGGAACACATTAGTAGGTTTTGGTAGACAGAAGGTGCTCAGGAACACATTAGTAGGTTTTGGTAGACAGAAGGTCCTCAGGAACACATTAGTAGTTTTTGGTAAACAGAAGGTGTTCAGGAACACATTAGTAGGGTTTGGTAAACAGAAGGTGTTCAGGAACACATTAGTAGGTTTTGGTAAACAGAAGGTGTTCAGGAACACATTAGTAGGTTTTGGTAGACAGAAGGTGCTCAGGAACACATTAGTAGGTTTTGGTAGACAGAAGGTGTTCAGGAACACATTAGTAGGTTTTGGTAGACAGAAGGTGCTCAGGAACACATTAGTAGGTTTTGGTAAACAGAAGGTGCTCAGGAACACATTAGTAGGTTTTGGTAGACAGAAGGTGCTCAGGAACACATTAGTAGGTTTTGGTAGACAGAAGGTGCTCAGGAACACATTAGTAGGTTTTTGTAGATAGAAGGTGCTCAGGAACACATTAGTAGGTTTTGGTAGACAGAAGGTGCTCAGGATTATATTAGTAGGTTTTGGTAAACAGAAGGTGCTCAGGAACACATTAGTAGGTTTTGGTAAACAGAAGGTGCTCAGGAACACATTAGTAGGTTTTGGTAGACAGAAGGTGTTCAGGAACACATTAGTAGGTTTTGGTAGACAGAAGGTGCTCAGGAACACATTAGTAGGTTTTGGTAAACATAAGGTGTTCAGGAACACATTAGCAGGTTTTGGTAGACACAAGGTGCTCAGGAACACATTAGTAGGTTTTGGTAAACAGAAGGTGTTCAGGAACACATTAGTAGGTTTTGGTAGACAGAAGGTGCTCAGGAACACATTAGTAGGTTTTGGTAGACAAAAGGTGCTCATGAACACATTAGAAGATTTTGGTAGACAGAAGGTGCTCAGGAACACATTAGTAGGTTTTGGTAGACAGAAGGTGTTCAGGAACACATTAGTAGGTTTTGGTAGACAGAAGGTGCTCAGGAAGACATTAGTATGTTTTGGTAGACAGAAGGTGCTCAGGAACACTAGTAGTTTTTGGTAGACAGAAGGTGTTCAGGAACACATTAGTAGGTTTTGGTAGACAGAATGTGTTCAGGAACACATTAGTAGGTTTTGGTAGACAGAAGGTGTTCAGGAACACATTAGTAGGTTTTGGTAGACAGAGGGTGCTCAGGAACACATTAGTAGGTTTTGGTAGACAGAAGGTGTTCAGGGACACATTAGTAGGTTTTTGTAGATAGAAGGTGTTCAGGAACACATCAGTAGGTTTTGGTAGACAGAAGGTGCTCAGGAACACATTAGTAGGTTTTGGTAGACAGAAGGTGTTCAGGAACACATTAGTAGGTTTTGGTAGAGAGAAGGTGCTCAGGAGCACATCTGTAGGTTTTGGTAGACAGAAGGTGCTCAGGAACACATTAGTAGGTTTTGGTAAACAGAAGGTGCTCAGGAACACATTAGTAGGTTTTGGTAAACAGAATGTGGTCAGGAACACATTAGAAGGTTTTGGTAGACAGAAGGTGCTCAGGAACACATTAGTAGGTTTTGGTAGACAGAAGGTGCTCAGGAACACATTAGTAGGTTTTGGTAGACAGAAGGTGTTCAGGAACACATTAGTAGGTTTTGGTAGACAGAAGGTGCTCAGGAACACATTAGTAGGTTTTGGTAGACAGAAGGTGCTCAGGAACACATTAGTAGTTTTTGGTAAACAGAAGGTGTTCAGGAACACATTAGTAGGGTTTGGTAAACAGAAGGTGTTCAGGAACACATTAGTAGGTTTTGGTAAACAGAAGGTGTTCAGGAACACATTAGTAGGTTTTGGTAGACAGAAGGTGCTCAGGAACACATTAGTAGGTTTTGGTAGACAGAAGGTGTTCAGGAACACATTAGTAGGTTTTGGTAGACAGAAGGTGCTCAGGAACACATTAGTAGGTTTTGGTAAACAGAAGGTGCTCAGGAACACATTAGTAGGTTTTGGTAAACAGAATGTGGTCAGGAACACATTAGAAGGTTTTGGTAGACAGAAGGTGCTCAGGAACACATTAGTAGGTTTTGGTAGACAGAAGGTGTTCGGGAACACATTAGTAGGTTTTGGTAGACAGAAGGTGTTCAGGAACACATTAGTAGGTTTTGGTAGACAGAAGGTGCTCAGGAACACATTAGTAGGTTTTGGTAGACAGAAGGTGTTCAGGAACACATTAGTAGGTTTTGGTAAACAGAAGGTGGTCAGGAACACATTAGTAGGTTTTGGTAGACAGAATGTGCTCAGTAACACATTAGTAGGTTTTGGTAAACAAAAGGTGCTCAGGAACACATTAGTAAGTTTTGGTAGACAGAAGGTGCTCAGGAACACATTAGTAGTTTTTGGTAAACAGAAGGTGTTCAGGAACACATTAGTAGGTTTTGGTAAACAGAAGGTGTTCAGGAACACATTAGTAGGTTTTGGTAAACAGAATGTGGTCAGGAACACATTAGAAGGTTTTGGTAGACAGAAGGTGCTCAGGAACACATTAGTAGGTTTTGGTAGACAGAAGGTGTTCAGGAACACATTAGTAGGTTTTGGTAGACAGAAGGTGTTCAGGAACACATTAGTAGGTTTTGGTAGACAGAAGGTGCTCAGGAACACATTAGTAGGTTTTGGTAGACAGAAGGTGTTCAGGAACACATTAGTAGGTTTTGGTAGACAGAAGGTGCTCAGGAACACATTAGTAGGTTTTGGTAGACAGAAGGTGTTCAGGAACACATTAGTAGGTTTTGGTAGACAGAAGGTGCTCAGGAACACATTAGTAGGTTTTGGTAGACAGAAGGTGCTCAGGAACACATTAGTAGTTTTTGGTAAACAGAAGGTGTTCAGGAACACATTAGTAGGGTTTGGTAAACAGAAGGTGTTCAGGAACACATTAGTAGGTTTTGGTAAACAGAAGGTGTTCAGGAACACATTAGTAGGTTTTGGTAGACAGAAGGTGCTCAGGAACACATTAGTAGGTTTTGGTAGACAGAAGGTGTTCAGGAACACATTAGTAGGTTTTGGTAGACAGAAGGTGCTCAGGAACACATTAGTAGGTTTTGGTAAACAGAAGGTGCTCAGGAACACATTAGTAGGTTTTGGTAAACAGAATGTGGTCAGGAACACATTAGAAGGTTTTGGTAGACAGAAGGTGCTCAGGAACACATTAGTAGGTTTTGGTAGACAGAAGGTGTTCGGGAACACATTAGTATGTTTTGGTAGACAGAAGGTGTTCAGGAACACATTAGTAGGTTTTGGTAGACAGAAGGTGCTCAGGAACACATTAGTAGGTTTTGGTAGACAGAAGGTGTTCAGGAACACATTAGTAGGTTTTGGTAGACAGAAGGTGCTCAGGAACACATTAGTAGGTTTTGGTAGACAGAAGGTGTTCAGGAACACATTAGTAGGTTTTGGTAGACAGAAGGTGCTCAGGAACACATTAGTAGGTTTTGGTAGACAGAAGGTCCTCAGGAACACATTAGTAGTTTTTGGTAAACAGAAGGTGTTCAGGAACACATTAGTAGGGTTTGGTAAACAGAAGGTGTTCAGGAACACATTAGTAGGTTTTGGTAAACAGAAGGTGTTCAGGAACACATTAGTAGGTTTTGGTAGACAGAAGGTGCTCAGGAACACATTAGTAGGTTTTGGTAGACAGAAGGTGTTCAGGAACACATTAGTAGGTTTTGGTAGACAGAAGGTGCTCAGGAACACATTAGTAGGTTTTGGTAAACAGAAGGTGCTCAGGAACACATTAGTAGGTTTTGGTAGACAGAAGGTGCTCAGGAACACATTAGTAGGTTTTGGTAGACAGAAGGTGCTCAGGAACACATTAGTAGGTTTTTGTAGATAGAAGGTGCTCAGGAACACATTAGTAGGTTTTGGTAGACAGAAGGTGCTCAGGATTATATTAGTAGGTTTTGGTAAACAGAAGGTGCTCAGGAACACATTAGTAGGTTTTGGTAAACAGAAGGTGCTCAGGAACACATTAGTAGGTTTTGGTAGACAGAAGGTACTCAGGAACACATTAGTAGGTTTTTGTAGATAGAAGGTGCTCAGGAACACATTAGTAGGTTTTGGTAGACAGAAGGTGCTCAGGAACACATTAGTAGGTTTTGGTAAACATAAGGTGTTCAGGAACACATTAGCAGGTTTTGGTAGACACAAGGTGCTCAGGAACACATTAGTAGGTTTTGGTAAACAGAAGGTGTTCAGGAACACATTAGTAGGTTTTGGTAGACAGAAGGTGCTCAGGAACACATTAGTAGGTTTTGGTAGACAAAAGGTGCTCATGAACACATTAGTAGATTTTGGTAGACAGAAGGTGCTCAGGAACACATTAGTAGGTTTTGGTAGACAGAAGGTGTTCAGGAACACATTAGTAGGTTTTGCTAGACAGAAGGTGCTCAGGAAGACATTAGTATGTTTTGGTAGACAGAAGGTGCTCAGGAACACTAGTAGTTTTTGGTAGACAGAAGGTGTTCAGGAACACATTAGTAGGTTTTGGTAGACAGAATGTGTTCAGGAACACATTAGTAGGTTTTGGTAGACAGAAGGTGTTCAGGAACACATTAGTAGGTTTTGGTAGACAGAGGGTGCTCAGGAACACATTAGTAGGTTTTGGTAGACAGAAGGTGTTCAGGGACACATTAGTAGGTTTTTGTAGATAGAAGGTGTTCAGGAACACATCAGTAGGTTTTGGTAGACAGAAGGTGCTCAGGAACACATTAGTAGGTTTTGGTAGACAGAAGGTGTTCAGGAACACATTAGTAGGTTTTGGTAGAGAGAAGGTGCTCAGGAGCACATCTGTAGGTTTTGGTAGACAGAAGGTGCTCAGGAACACATTAGTAGGTTTTGGTAGACAGAAGGTGCTCAGGAGCACATTAGTAGGTTTTGGTAGACAGAAGGTGTTCAGGAACACATTAGTAGGTTTTGGTAGACAGAAGGTGCTCAGGAACACATTAGTAGGTTTTGGTAAACAGAAGGTTCTCAGGAACACATTAGTAGGTTTTGGTAAACAGAAGGTGTTCATGAACACATTAGTAGGTTTTGGTAGACAGAAGGTGCTCAGGAACACATTAGTAGGTTTTGGTAAACAGAAGGTGCTCAGGAACACATTAGTAGGTTTTGGTAAACAGAAGGTGTTCAGGAATACATTAGTAGGTTTTGGTAGACAGAAGGTGTTCAGGAACACATTAGTAGGTTTTGGTAGACAGAAGGTGTTCAGGAACACATTAGTAGGTTTTGGTAGACAGAAGGTGCTCAGGAACACATTAGTAGGTTTTGGTAAACAGAAGGTGCTCAGGAACACATTAGTAGGTTTTTTGTTAAACAGAAGGTGCTAAGGAACACATTAGTAGGTTTTGGTAGACAGAAGGTGCTCAGGAACACATTAGTAGGTTTTTGTAGATAGAAAGTGCTCAGGAACACATTAGTAGGTTTTGGTAGACAGAAGGTGCTCAGGAACATATTAGTAGGTTTTGGTAGACAGAAGGTGCTCAGGAAAACATTAGTAGATTTTGGTAAACATAAGGTGTTCAGGAACACATTAGCAGGTTTTGGTAGACACAAGGTGCTCAGGAACACATTAGTAGGTTTTGGTAAACAGAAGGTGTTCAGGAACACATTAGTAGGTTTTGGTAGACAGAAGGTGCTCAGGAACACATTAGTAGGTTTTGGTAGACAAAAGGTGCTCATGAACACATTAGTAGATTTTGGTAGACAGAAGGTGCTCAGGAACACATTAGTAGGTTTTGGTAGACAGAAGGTGTTCAGGAACACATTAGTAGGTTTTGGTAGACAGAAGGTGCTCAGGAAGACATTAGTATGTTTTGGTAGACAGAAGGTGCTCAGGAACACTAGTAGTTTTTGGTAGACAGAAGGTGTTCAGGAACACATTAGTAGGTTTTGGTAGACAGAATGTGTTCAGGAACACATTAGTAGGTTTTGGTAGACAGAAGGTGTTCAGGAACACATTAGTAGGTTTTGGTAGACAGAGGGTGCTCAGGAACACATTAGTAGGTTTTGGTAGACAGAAGGTGTTCAGGGACACATTAGTAGGTTTTTGTAGATAGAAGGTGTTCAGGAACACATCAGTAGGTTTTGGTAGACAGAAGGTGCTCAGGAACACATTAGTAGGTTTTGGTAGACAGAAGGTGTTCAGGAACACATTAGTAGGTTTTGGTAGAGAGAAGGTGCTCAGGAGCACATCTGTAGGTTTTGGTAGACAGAAGGTGCTCAGGAACACATTAGTAGGTTTTGGTAGACAGAAGGTGCTCAGGAGCACATTAGTAGGTTTTGGTAGACAGAAGGTGTTCAGGAACACATTAGTAGGTTTTGGTAGACAGAAGGTGCTCAGGAACACATTAGTAGGTTTTGGTAAACAGAAGGTTCTCAGGAACACATTAGTAGGTTTTGGTAAACAGAAGGTGTTCATGAACACATTAGTAGGTTTTGGTAGACAGAAGGTGCTCAGGAACACATTAGTAGGTTTTGGTAAACAGAAGGTGCTCAGGAACACATTAGTAGGTTTTGGTAAACAGAAGGTGTTCAGGAATACATTAGTAGGTTTTGGTAGACAGAAGGTGTTCAGGAACACATTAGTAGGTTTTGGTAGACAGAAGGTGTTCAGGAACACATTAGTAGGTTTTGGTAGACAGAAGGTGCTCAGGAACATATTAGTAGGTTTTGGTAGACAGAAGGTGCTCAGGAAAACATTAGTAGATTTTGGTAAACAGAAGGTGCTCAGGAACACATTAGTAGGTTTTGGTAAACAGAAGGTGTTCAGGAACACATTAGTAGGTTTTTGTAGACAGAAGGTGCTCAGGAACACATTAGTAGGTTTTTGTAGACAGAAGGTGCTCAGGAACACATTAGTAGGTTTTGGTAGACAGAAGGTGTTCAGGAACACATTAGTAGGTTTTGGTAAACAGAAGGTGCTCAGGAACACATTAGTAGGTTTTGGTAAACAGAAGGTGCTCAGGAACACATTAGTAGGTTTTGGTAGACAGAAGGTGCTCAGGAACACATTAGTAGGTTTTTGTAGATAGAAGGTGCTCAGGAACACATTAGTAGGTGTTGGTAGACAGAAGGTGCTCAGGAACACATTAGTAGGTTTTGGTAAACAGAAGGTGCTCAGGAACACATTAGTAGGTTTTTTGTTAAACAGAAGGTGCTAAGGAACACATTAGTAGGTTTTGGTAGACAGAAGGTGCTCAGGAACACATTAGTAGGTTTTTGTAGATAGAAAGTGCTCAGGAACACA
Organism: Salvelinus fontinalis; assembly: GCF_029448725.1. NCBI lineage: Eukaryota > Metazoa > Chordata > Actinopteri > Salmoniformes > Salmonidae > Salvelinus > Salvelinus fontinalis. The sequence goes on along the minus strand of NC_074680.1, from coordinate 12,909,359 downwards.
TTAGTAGGTTTTGGTAGACAGAAGGTGCTCAGGAACATATTAGTAGGTTTTGGTAGACAGAAGGTGCTCAGGAAAACATTAGTAGATTTTGGTAAACAGAAGGTGCTCAGGAACACATTAGTAGGTTTTGGTAAACAGAAGGTGTTCAGGAACACATTAGTAGGTTTTTGTAGACAGAAGGTGCTCAGGAACACATTAGTAGGTTTTTGTAGACAGAAGGTGCTCAGGAACACATTAGTAGGTTTTGGTAGACAGAAGGTGTTCAGGAACACATTAGTAGGTTTTGGTAAACAGAAGGTGCTCAGGAACACATTAGTAGGTTTTGGTAAACAGAAGGTGCTCAGGAACACATTAGTAGGTTTTGGTAGACAGAAGGTGCTCAGGAACACATTAGTAGGTTTTTGTAGATAGAAGGTGCTCAGGAACACATTAGTAGGTTTTGGTAGACAGAAGGTGCTCAGGAACACATTAGTAGGTTTTGGTAAACATAAGGTGTTCAGGAACACATTAGTAGGTTTTGGTAAACAGAAGGTATTCAGGAACACATTAGTAGGTTTTGGTAGACAGAAGGTGCTCAGGAACACATTAGTAGGTTTTAGTAGACAAAAGGTGCTCATGAACACATTAGTAGGTTTTGGTAAACAGAAGGTGCTCAGGAACACCTTAGTAGGTTTTGGTAAACAGAAGGTGCTCAGGAACACATTAGTAGGTTTTGGTAGACAGAAGGTGCTCAGGAATACATTAGTAGGTTTTGGTAGACAGAAGGTGTTCAGGAACACATTAGTAGATTTTGGTAAACAGAAGGTGCTCAGGAACACATTAGTAGGTTTTGGTAAACAGAAGGTGTTCAGGAACACATTAGTAGGTTTTTGTAGACAGAAGGTGCTCAGGAACACATTAGTAGGTTTTTGTAGACAGAAGGTGCTCAGGAACACATTAGTAGGTTTTGGTAGACAGAAGGTGTTCAGGAACACATTAGTAGGTTTTGGTGGACAGAAGGTGTTCAGGAACACATTAGTAGGTTTTGGTAGACAGAAGGTGCTCAGGAACACATTAGTAGGTTTTGGTAGACAGAAGGTGCTCAGGAACAAATTAGTAGGTTTTGGTATACAGAAGGTGCTCAGGAACACATTAGTAGGTTTTGGTAGACAGAAGGTGCTCAGGAACACATTAGTAGGTTTTGGTAGACAGAAGGTGCTCAGGAACACATTAGTAGGTTTTGGTAGACAGAATGTGTTCAGGAACACATTAGTAGGTTTTGGTATACAGAAGGTGCTCAGGAACACATTAGTAGGTTTTGGTAGACAGAAGGTGCTCAGGAACACATTAGTAGGTTTGGTAGACAGAAGGTGCTCAGGAACACATTAGTAGGTTTTGGTAGACAGAAGGTGCTCAGGAACACATTAGTAGGTTTTGGTAGACAGAAGGTGCTCAGGAACACATTAGTAGGTTTTGGTAGACAGAAGGTGCTCAGGAACACAGTAGGTTTTGGTAGACAGAAGGTGCTCAGGAACACATTATTAGGTTTTGGTAGACAGAAGGTGCTCAGGAACACATTAGTAGGTTTTGGTAGACAGAAGGTGCTCAGGAACACATTAGTAGGTTTTGGTAGACAGAATGTGCTCAGGAACACAGTAGGTTTTGGTAGACAGAAGGTGCTCAGGAACACATTAGTAGGTTTTTGTAGACAGAAGGTGCTCAGGAACACATTAGTAGGTTTTTGTAGACAGAAGGTGCTCAGGAACACGTTAGTAGGTTTTGGTAGACAGAAGGTGTTCAGGAACACATTAGTAGGTTTTGGTAAACAGAAGGTGCTCAGGAACACATTAGTAGGTTTTGGTAAACAGAAGGTGCTCAGGAACACATTAGTAGGTTTTGGTAGACAGAAGGTGCTCAGGAACACATTAGTAGGTTTTTGTAGATAGAAGGTGCTCAGGAACACATTAGTAGGTTTTGGTAGACAGAAGGTGCTCAGGAACACATTAGTAGGTTTTGGTAAACATAAGGTGTTCAGGAACACATTAGTAGGTTTTGGTAAACAGAAGGTATTCAGGAACACATTAGTAGGTTTTGGTAGACAGAAGGTGCTCAGGAACACATTAGTAGGTTTTAGTAGACAAAAGGTGCTCATGAACACATTAGTAGGTTTTGGTAAACAGAAGGTGCTCAGGAACACCTTAGTAGGTTTTGGTAAACAGAAGGTGCTCAGGAACACATTAGTAGGTTTTGGTAGACAGAAGGTGCTCAGGAATACATTAGTAGGTTTTGGTAGACAGAAGGTGTTCAGGAACACATTAGTAGATTTTGGTAAACAGAAGGTGCTCAGGAACACATTAGTAGGTTTTGGTAAACAGAAGGTGTTCAGGAACACATTAGTATGTTTTTGTAGACAGAAGGTGCTCAGGAACACATTAGTAGGTTTTTGTAGACAGAAGGTGCTCAGGAACACATTAGTAGGTTTTGGTAGACAGAAGGTGTTCAGGAACACATTAGTAGGTTTTGGTAGACAGAAGGTGTTCAGGAACACATTAGTAGGTTTTGGTAGACAGAAGGTGCTCAGGAACACATTAGTAGGTTTTGGTAGACAGAAGGTGCTCAGGAACAAATTAGTAGGTTTTGGTATACAGAAGGTGCTCAGGAACACATTAGTAGGTTTTGGTAGACAGAAGGTGCTCAGGAACACATTAGTAGGTTTTGGTGGACAGAAGGTGCTCAGGAACACATTAGTAGGTTTTGGTAGACAGAATGTGTTCAGGAACACATTAGTAGGTTTTGGTATACAGAAGGTGCTCAGGAACACATTAGTAGGTTTTGGTAGACAGAAGGTGCTCAGGAACACATTAGTAGGTTTGGTAGACAGAAGGTGCTCAGGAACACATTAGTAGGTTTTGGTAGACAGAAGGTGCTCAGGAACACATTAGTAGGTTTTGGTAGACAGAAGGTGCTCAGGAACACATTAGTAGGTTTTGGTAGACAGAAGGTGCTCAGGAACACAGTAGGTTTTGGTAGACAGAAGGTGCTCAGGAACACATTATTAGGTTTTGGTAGACAGAAGGTGCTCAGGAACACATTAGTAGGTTTTGGTAGACAGAAGGTGCTCAGGAACACATTAGTAGGTTTTGGTAGACAGAAGGTGCTCAGGAACACATTAGTAGGTTTTGGTAGACAGAATGTGCTCAGGAACACATTAGTAGGTTTTGGTAGACAGAAGGTGCTCAGGAACACATTAGTTGGTTTTGGTAAACAGAAGGTGTTCAGGAACACATTAGTAGGTTTTGGTAGACAGAAGGTGTTCAGGAACACATTAGTAGGTTTTGGTAGACAGAATGTGTTCAGGAACACATTAGTAGGTTTTGGTATACAGAAGGTGCTCAGGAACACATTAGTAGGTTTTGGTAAACAGAAGGTGCTCAGGAACACATTAGTAGGTTTTGGTAGACAGAAGGTGCTCAGGAACACATTAGTAGGTTTTGGTAGAGAGAAGGTGCTCAGGAACACATTAGTAGGTTTTGGTAGACAGAAGGTGTTCAGGAACACATTAGTAGGTTTTGGTAAACAGAAGGTGCTCAGGAACACATTAGTAGGTTTTGGTAGACAGAAGGTGCTCAGGAACACATTAGTAGGTTTTGGTAGACAGAAGGTGCTCAGGAACACATTAGTAGGTTTTTGTAGACAGAAGGTGTTCAGGAACACATTAGTAGGTTTTGGTAGACAGAAGGTGGTCAGGAACACATTAGTAGGTTTTGGTAGACAGAAGGTGCTCAGGAACACATTAGTAGGTTTTGGTAGACAGAAGGTGCTCAAGAACACATTAGTAGGTTTTGGTAGACAGTAGGTGCTCAGGAACACATTAGTAGGTTTTGGTAGACAGAAGGTGCTCAGGAACACATTAGTAGGTTTTTGTAGATAGAATGTGCTCAGTAACACAATAGTAACATTTGGTAGACACAAGGTGCTCTTTGGTAAAAGGGGTAAATTGATCATCAAAAAGAAAGGAGGACCAAGGCACTCTTCAGATAGTTAAAATGCCTTTATTTACCTGGCCTGTTCAATGGAAACAAAGATTAAAATGACTTGTTTCCGCTGCATGGCCTTCGTTAGGGAATACACACCACTTGCTACCTAAGGGACACATCGTTATACAAGTGTGTGTGAATACATGTGTGGGTGTGTGGGTGTGTAAGGGTGTATACCTGTATATCATAGACGGTGAAGGGCAGTAGTCCTCCCAGTAAGTTTGATGCTGATGTGTTATCAGCATTGCTGTGTACAGTCCCATCTAGATAGACAGAGTAGCCAATCACATCCCCGTTAGCCTGTATAGGAGGAGACCACAGCACATGCACTATACTGGATTTACTCAACACACACTGGTTATAAACACACACACACACACACACACACACACACACACACACACACACACACACACACACACACACACACACACACACACACACACACACACACACACACACACACACACACACACACACACACACACACACACACACACACAGAGGTTAAAACAATGTCTCTCTTTTTTATCTCTCTGTGTCATTTTCCTCCCTCTTCATCTCTTTGCCTCTCTATCCCCTGCACAGAAAAAGTCAGGAAAAACAGGAGTGTCGAGAGAGAGAGATAAAGTGTGTATCCCAGTAGGCTTTTAGTGGGAAATTCAATCCCTCCTGTGTGCAATTCACACACACACACACACACACACACACACACACACACACACACACACACACACACACACACACACACACACACACACACACACACACACACACACACACACACACACACACACACACACACACACACACACACACACACACACACACACACACACACACTCCCCCTGTCTCTCTGAAACCCTAACCCCAGGCCTGTTCCTCACACACACTGAAGAGAGGGCCAATCATCCCTCATAAGGTGAAACTCCCTACGCCAGCACATACACAATTAAACCCTGTGTCTATCTAACTAACTGACTGATTGTTTCACAGCGAGAATATTGCCACTTTCCCTGTATAACGTTCATCCAATGATCATTATGATATCATAGGACCCAGCCCACAGAGCAGCCGCCCAGAGAGAATGAGACACAATGACTTGCATCTCCCATCCATTCTCCTTAGCGGGAACACACTTAGCCAATTCATTTCCTCCTAACACACTTATCCAAATCCAACCCACCACACTACATTTAATTTCCATGATAGCATTATCAATGCACGACTTAATGATAGCATCCACACATGCACATCCACACACGCACATACACACACGCACGCACACACACATGCACACACAAGCATGCACACACAGGCATGCGCACGCACGCACGCACACACACATACACACAAACACATAAAAGCAGGCACGCAGACACACCCACACACACACTCAAAATGTGCGCCTGGGTTTTTAATTATCTGTGTGTTAGCGTAAGGCGTGGGCCTATACATTACAGGGCATCTAAGTCTGAGTGTAGGGTTGAACGTGTGTGTGTGTGTCCGTGTGTGTGTGTACCAGTGGTAGTTACAGATCTATGGCCTACGGCAGTAGAATAATGGAAGGACCTCTAAGCTAAACGACCCGTGGCACGCCTTTAGGAGCTAACGACTTTCTAATGTTTTTAATGCACTTTTTATTATGCTTATCTGATTAGGTGGAGAGGGAGAGAGAGAGAGGGAGAGACAGAGAGAGAGAGAGAGAGAGAGAGAGAGAGAGAGAGAGAGAGAGAGAGAGAGAGGGGGAGAGAGGGAGAGAGAGGGAGAGAGAGGGAGAGAGAGAGAGAGAGAGAGAGAGAGAGAGAAGAGAAAACGGACAGTACCTACAGAGATGGAGTCTTTGATATTTTGGCCTTGTTCTTGAGACCACTGGAAACCAGTTCAATGACCATGGTCTTGATCTGGGTCTAAGCTCATGGTCTTGATCTGGGTCTAGGCTCATGGTCTTGATCTGGGTCTAGGCTCATGGTATTGATCTGGGTCTAGGCTCATGGTCTTGATCTGGGTCTAGGCTCATGGTATTGATCTGGGTCTAGGCTCATGGTCTTGATCTGGGTCTAGGCTCATGGTCTTGATCTGGGTATAGGCTCATGGTCTTGATCTGGGTCTAGGCTCATGGTCTTGATCTGGGTCTAGGCTCATGGTATTGATCTGGGTCTAGGCTCATGGTCTTGATCTGGGTCTAGGCTCATGGTATTGATCTGGGTCTAGGCTCATGGTCTTGATCTGGGTCTAGGCTCATGGTCTTGATCTGGGTATAGGCTCATGGTCTTGATCTGGGTCTAGGCTCATGGTATTGAACAACACCATTGTCTTTGTAGTCTCTAAACTCATGTGGTCAAAGTGCATCTACAGACTCTTGTCAAAGGAATGGCACAACAGAAAAGGAACATGGCATTTTGCTTTTTAGTCAGATGGGTATTGCCTTGTGACTCAAACTGAATTCTTCCACTGCTCTATTGTTTGTTACATACAGTCTGAAACTGAAAGTCTGAAACTGCCATCGTTGAAGTCATGCGCAGCAAAGTAATCAGTGATTGGATCATCATTAACCAATCAGAGTATCAAAGCCAGTTAATTATTTTCAAACCACTGCAATACCCACATGTTTTTGTGGCTAGGGCTGTTGTGGTGACCGTTTTACCGCCACACCGGCGGTCACGAGTCTTGAAGGCAGTCAAATTCCACGGTAATTAGGCTTCTCCAAGCTCTGATGCTGCTGATGGTCATTAGTAGCCTAACAAATGTGATAACTGCCTGGTACTCAGCACTCTATTGTCCCTCTAAATCACTCTGACATCAATGCAAATGTTACCGAATTGTTTATTTTACATTTTTTAATTGAACACTTCATGAGAGCCCATGAGCTCATGTTGGGTAACATTTCAATAGGCTATGCAATTGCGCGAGAAAATAGAGTAGTGGCCTCTACTAAAAAGAGGAGGATCAGCTTTCTATAGGCTAGGCCTACTATATTTATTTCTCAACTTTCCTAATATACAGCACATTGCTTTGCTTTACAACAGGAGCATAGCCTACATGACTGGCATGAAAATGAACCACGGGAAAAGAATCCTCCATTCTCTATTTAAGTGTACAGATGACATGTATTTTTTCCCGCTGCCCCTGTTTCGATACAGGTACATTATAAATCAAAACAAATTTCACACATATATTATTTATCAACACATAATAACATTTGCGGTCACTTTTGATCATGGTGTTTTCAGCTAATGGAACATTTGCGCTTACAGCCTACTACCATATGTGCATTGCTGCTCTTATAATGTGAAGAAATAGCCTAATAGTTATCAACATTTGAAACTAAACGTTCTGATCTGCTGCGTAAGCCACATTGCATGAAACATATTTTTTGATGCTAGTGGTTCTTTTAATTTGGGATCTGTCGCATCCCACAACTGTCCCAGACTATGTTTGGAATATTTATTTCTCGCACAGAATAGAAGAGGTTGACCTTTGTACTATGGGGGATAGTAGATTGACATAGACCGGTGCTTTTGCTGTTCGTTAGGTCTACTCATATTGTTGGCTGAGGAAAAGTAAATGTGGACAGTTCTTCCAATATATTCAATATGCACCTCGGAATTGGATAAGGACGCGCGCAGATGTGTCTTCAGTTGTAGCCTGTGAGAAAAATCCGATTACATGATGGAGTGCAGCATATGAATTTGATTTTTTTTTACTGATAATCATAGGTCTAAGGTCTAAAGGTCTAAAGGTGGTTTCTAAGGGTTCGATTCTTGGTCTAGATGTAATTCCTAAGGGGTTGAGTCTAGGTCTAAAGGTGGTTTCTAAGGGTTTGATTCTAGGTCTCGATGTAATTCCTAAGGGGTTGAGTCTAGGTGTAGACGTAGTACTTGTGTGTTCTGGTCAGGGTGTGATTCTTGAGAACTCAAGTCTTGTTATATGTTTGGTTGATATAAGGTTAAGTATTGTTCTAGTTGTGGTTTCTAAAGGGTTAGGTATTGGTCTAGATGCTGTTTCAATAGGGTCGAATCTTGGTCTAGATGTGGTCCTCAAGGCTTCCATTCTTGGTCTAGATGTGGTTCCTAAGGGTTCTAGTCTGTGGTTCCTCAAGGCGTCTAGTCTTGTTGTACGTGTGGTTCCTAACGGGTAGAGTCTTGGTCTGGATGTGGTTCCTAACTGGTATAATCTTGGTCTAAACGTGGTACTCAAGGCTTCTTGTCTTGGTCTTGGTCTCGATGTAAAACTCCAGGGTTCCGGTCTTGACTCCAGGGCTCCGGTCTTGACTCCATCTCTGCAGCGGTTGGATGATTGAGAGTTCTAAAGTGGGTATACACCAGGTGACTGTGTGTGTGGGTGGGGCAGAAGGAGACCGGGGGCTGGTTTGTGCTAGTAGGGCTGGTGTAGAATTAGAATCACTGGGAACCCGGACAAGAACACCTGATTTAACTTTTCAACTAATCATCAAGCCCTCAATGTGTTGAATCTGGTGGGTTTGTCCTGGGATACAGCTAAAATATGTACTGTTGGGGTACTGGAGGAGGAAACACTGTGTTATACAACACACACTCGAATTCAGGCACATACACTGGCATACATGCACACGCACGCACGCACGCACGCACGCACGCACGCACGCACGCACGCACACACACACACACACACACACACACACACACACACACACACACACACACACACACACACACACACACACACACACCGAAACACATCCTGTTTCAAAAGCGGTACAATATCTAGGATACTACAGAATAATTAATAGCAACAAGGGCTAACACAAACTTCAACAACAACCAATTCTATTTCCACTATGTACAATCTAGGCCAGCACAGCAGCGAAAGCCCATAAAACTACTTAAAATACTTGTGTCTAAAAGTGTCTAACTTGAAGCTAGAGTAAACACCAGAAGTGGAGAGAGAAGCCTTTTAGCAAGCACAGGGAAAGAAATCAGCTGCTGCCGAGTGCCAGACAGAGATTAGTGCAAAACAATATCATTCTTTGAATATTTGCTTAATGTATCTTTGAGCGGCATTAAAAGATGGCATCGGAGCGCGAAACAGCTCTGTACACAGTGGCGGCGGTTTGCTCTAGAGCTAATTTTGGTAATCTCACCTGCTAAGGCCTTTATCTTGGTGAAACAATTTGTCTCCGGCGTAAACATTGAACCAGCGATGGAGATCTGCCGGGGGCTGACAGCTTTTACGTCTGAGCAGCCCGTATCTGAGGACCACACCAAACACATGGATAATCACACACAGGCAGTCTATTTCCCTCTGTCTATCGCTCTATTCTCTTCCTCTCTCTCGCTCTATCCCTCTCTTTCCTTTTTTTCTCTCCATTCCCTCGCTCTGTCTCTTTCTCTGCAGCTCTATCCCTCTCTCTGTCATCACTCTTTTTTATTCATCTCTTCTGCTGTCTCTTTACTTTTTCCATTCTTTCTTTCTCTTCCTCTCCCTCTTCCTCTGTTTCCCGTGGTTTTAGTGTTATCCTCTCTCTCCACAGTGTTGTTAATGTGGGCTGTAATCAGAAGAGCAGGCCTTAATTCCCACTTTTATAAACCCACTTAAACAAACACACTGAGACGAGCTGAGCTGTGCTGCGGAGGGGAAAGTACTCATGAATTTTAATGGTCTGCCATGAAAACAGACCGTTACTTAGCTCCTAATGGTGAACGGAGCAGTGTAGGAACTAGACTGGTGCACACTCAGACGCACACAGAGAACGAGTTAGTTCATTAACACTCGTGTTCACTCAAGTCTCTGTCTGGTTTGGTGAAGAGTGCGCGAGACTGTTCAGAGTAATACTGCTGTAGATGGTGGATGCTAGCGCTACGTCAGCTACTGCAGCCGCGCAGAAAGCTGTCTGAACTCTAACTGAGGGACCGTCACCTACGCTAAAACCTGAGACACATTTGGAACAACAGCTGTACCTTTCCCACGTTATATTTGTGTGGTCAATCTCTACCCTTACAACTAGAACTCTGGGTTTCTGCAAACTAAGTGACCTCGCCAGTGAAACATTTGATTTGGTGATTTGGTGATAACGCAACATTCACCTGAGGTTAGGTCTGTTGGGTCTGTCGGGAGGTTGCCAGGATACATCCAGGGATGACACACTGACGGCTACCACAGTGAGGGTAGTGTGGTCATGGCCGTGGGCAGGCTCTCTGTGCACCCACCAATACGTTGTAGTCTGTGTAGGGCACCAGGTTGGTTACTGTGACGTGAGGTCTGACGTGTTTTTGTGTGCGGGTCTGTAAGGTGGAAGGTGGATCTCGTAGCGTTCATCTCCATTACCGATGACAGCAGGGGACCAGGTGGCCTACGGAGGGAGGGACACACAAACACACGGGCAACAACTTTTGACCAAAAAATGACACAAAGTCATGTCGCTATTCTCAATTCTCAGAAGGCTATTAGTATGCAGTTAACAATCAACTGACATCATCTCTCCCAGAGTGCAGTGCAGAGGTGCAAGGGGCAGAGGGAGGCCTGTGATTGGCAGTTCAGAGTGTTCTGTGCTGTGGAACGCTTTTAGATGGATGAGTTCCAGGAAGTGATGTTGTACTGTACAGTGTGTGTGTGTGTGTGTGTGTGTGTGTGTGTGTGTGTGTGTGTATGTGTGTGTGTGTGTATGTGTGTGTGTGTGTGTGTGTGTGTGTGTGTGTGTGTGTGTGTGTGTGTGTGTGTGTGTGTGTGTGTGTGTGTGTGTGTGTGTGTGTGTGTGTGTGTGTGTGTGTGCACACCGTACAGAGAGAGAAAGAGAGTGAGAGAGAGAGCGAGAGCGAGAGACTCCCTGACATTGACCAAAGTGGAAAATTCCCTTCATCACATTTAAAACAGGGTTCATCCCAGCAGGCCAACATGCTCCATGCTAAAATAATGAAACTGTAGTAATGGAATTACTGCATGCAAAAACTACAGCATGTTGCCTAGCTTGTGCTGCCTGCTGCATGTGATTTTGTCAGCATTTTTAGGGAATCATCTAATACAAAGGAAGGCTAAAACGATGTGGAACCACAGTGCAGTTGAAAATGGGAACTTGTAATGAAATATGGAGAGTGTGATTAGGAAGAGGAATTCAGCTGCTCTGATTGTTGACAAACAGGTGAGGCAATAAGGTAATGAATGGTGTGACCCGGAAAACCCACCCACCCACCCACAAACAAACACACACACACACACACACACACATGCCAAATCTATGTGTGTTTCTGTTGACTAGGCTGGGCAATACGTAGCCAGAGCGCGAGTGCTTTCAGATGTCAGTTCCAGACTGAATGCCCTGTTGTAATCTGGGGATAGTGGAGATCAGAGAAGATAGAGATCTGGGACGTGCAGGTACAGTTATTAAGGGAAGGTCCATTTGCACCACAGGAGGTTGGTGGCACCTTAATTGGGGAGGACGGGTTCGTGGTAATGACTGGAGCGGAATTCGTGCCTACAATTACATCCAAAAAATGGATTCCAGGTGTCTGATGCCATTCCATTTGCGCCGTTCTGGCCATTATTATGGGCTATTCTCCCCTCAACAGCCTCTTTGTGTGTGTGTGTGTGTGTGTGTGTGTGTGTGTGTGTGTGTGTGTGTGTGTGTGTGTGTGTGTGTGTGTGTGTGTGTCTGTGTGTGTGTGTGTGTGTCTGTGTCTGTGTGTGTGTGTGTGTGTGTGTGTGTGTCTGTGTCTGTGTGTGTGTGTGTGTGTGTGTGTCTGTGTGTGTGTGTGTCTGTGTGTGTGTGTGTGTGTGTGTGTGTGTGTGTCTGTGTCTGTGTCTGTGTGTGTGTGTGTGTGTGTGTCTGTGTCTGTGTCTGTGTCTGTGTCTGTGTCTGTGTGTGTCTGTGTCTGTGTCTGTGTCTGTGTCTGTGTCTGTGTCTGTGTCTGTGTCTGTGTGTGTGTGTGTGTGTGTGTGTGTGTGTGTGTGTGTGTGTGTGTGTGTGTGTGTGTGTCTGTGTGTGTGTGTGTCTGTGTCTGTGTCTGTGTGTGTCTGTGTGTGTGGACATGTTTAACTATTCTTGTGGGGACTTCACGAATTTGGGGAGAAAAATAATAGTAAACAAACAAAAATGTTGTTATTCCCCACAAGGTCAAATGCTATTTCTAGGGAGTTTAGGGTTAAGGTTAGAATTAGTGTTATGGCTAGAATTACGTTAAGGGTTAGGAGCTAGGGTTAGTTTTAGGGTTAGGGTTAAGGTTAGGTTTTTGGGTTAAGGTTAGGGTTAAGGTTAGGGTTAGGGTAAGAGTACAGGTTAGGTTTAGGGTTAGGGGTCAGGGAAAATTGGATTTTGAATGGGACTGAAGGTTAGTTGTAGAAGACTGTGTGTGTGTCAGTGTGATGGCCCTCCCTTACTTTTCCCTTCAATTTATAAATAACTAGAAAAACAACAGATGAAAACTGAAAAAAACAAAAACAAAGCGTGGCTGAAAGGTTACTAAAATACTTATTAAAGGTTACTAAAACTAAAGAAATTAACAAATCACCACTAGCTGTGAATAAACACACAAACACTTCTTAGACTGCAAGAAGCCACGGTGATGGCCGTGCCAAACACCCAAACACACCGAGGAGCAACCAGTCGGCTTGAAAAGAAATAAACTGCTGAATATGCAAATAGCAGAACCAATGTGAGCGTCTTACACGTGTAACACTCCTCATCTCGTTAGACATGTAAATGCAGCTGTTAACAAAATGAATGAAACAACAATAGTCTGAAAAAAACGACGACGACAACAACAACAACTAGAAGCCAGGGTTGGGGGAAATGAATTATTCAAACTAGTTTATGTAAATGTTGTCTTTGTTTGAAGTCACAGACACTTCTGTCTGTCTGTGTTTCTGGCACTTTCTCAAGACTGGGAGAAGAGACGGAGAAGTGTGTGTGTGTGTGTGTGTGTGTGTTTGTGTGTATTTGAGAAAGCGAGCGAGCACGCACGTGTGTGTGTGTGTCAGTGAATATAGTCTGTGGGTGTATTGATACACAGGACCGCTAAGCTGCAAAGCTTGCTTGGTGACATGAATTTCCCCTGAATAGTGTTTGTCAGGCAGCCAAGGCCCTGGTAGCCCTCTCTCTGGAGAGCCCTCTATTCAACCAGCAGGCACACTGCTAGGGTTTAAACAACCTTAACACACTGATAGCACCCTGTTACACATGTTCTGGGAAGAGGCTGTATTGTCCTTAGTATGGTACCAGAGGAGGTAGGATTGAGGTAAAGGCTAAGCTTATTCTGAGATTCAAATAGTAGTCATGAATGGAAATCCGTTGGATTATTGGATTCCAGTATGAACTTGAAGAGAGGAAGAGATTGGAACAGGAGACAGCAAACTTTTCCGCAACTTTAGATAATGCTGACTTAAAAGGTTCTCAGAAAGTTTTTGGTAACATAGATAGAATGTTCCCCTAACTAAAGGAAAACTGGACACTCAAACTTTAGGGGAACATTACAGGTAACATTAGAACAACATTTTCTCTCCCTAGAATTGTTAGCTGAGAGGATTAAAAGGAGAAGAAGAGAAGAATTGAGAAAGAGAGAGGGAGGGAGAGACAGCCAGAGAGACAATGCTAAGTTATACCTGGGTGTTAGTCAGCACTAGCGTCTCTCTGTGTTACCAAGGTCAGATATAAACAGGGATATTCTAATTGGGCTGAACCAGGAAGAAACACTAACACACAATCACCTCTGACCCCTAAAGCATTGCTACGACAGGGGTGTGTCTAAAATTACAATGACTTTAGCATGTTCATATAGTTAGCATTAGCATAGGGGCGTGTGTATGTGCATGTATGTGTGTGTGTGTGCGTGTGTGGGCGGGACATGATGGTCTAAATTAGACGTCTTCATTCAGGCTTAGCTAGCGTCTTTTTAATATGGCCGACAGGAAGGAAGTCACTACAGACAGGGTCAACACCCTGCCTACTTCCTGAAGGGGACCTTGAGTTGAGTGTCTGTCTGAACACATAGTTCTCTAAGTGTGTATGTACACAATGTGTGTGTGCGCGTATGGTATGTGTGTGTGTGTGTGTTACATGAGAGAGAAAGAGCTCAGAGAGAGAACTGCTGATAATTACTACACTCAATATAAGCATGAATAACAATATGACATTGCCCTGTGTACTCTAGTGTTTCTAAGATTGTCTACCACAAATTGAGGCATATTCCCTGTTCAGCCATGAATGCGTGGCCAAGCAGGAGTCCAACACCATCACAACAGTGGTAGGCCTGATCACCGATAACGATGAGACAACCTACAGGGAGGAGGTCGGAGACCAAACCATGTGTGATGCGAGGACAACAACCTCTCCCTCAACGTGAGCAACACAAAGGAGATGATCACGGACTACAGGAAAAGGAGGGCCGGACAGGCCCCCATTCACATCGACGGGGCTGTGGTGGAGCAAGCCGAGAGTTTCAAGTTTCTTGGTGTCCACATCACCAACAAACTATCATGGTCCAAACACACCAAGACAGTCGTGAAGAGGGCCTTTCCCCCTCAGGTCCCCAGATCCTCAAAAAGTTCTACAGCTGCAACATCGATTGCATCCTGACCAGTTGCATCACAGCCTGTTATGGCAACTGCTCGGCATATGACCATAAGGCGCTACAGAGGGTAGAGCGTACAGCCCAGTACATCACTGGAGCCAAGCTTCCTGACATCCAGGACCTCTATACTAGGAGGTGTCAGAGGAAGGCCCTAAAAATGGTCAAAGACTCTAGTCACCCAAGTCATAGACTGTTCTCTCTGCTACCGCACGGCAAGCAGTACCGGAGCACCATGTCTAGGACCAAAAAGCTCCGTAACAGCTTCTACCCCCAAGCCATAAGACTGCTGAACAATTAAGCAAATTGACCACCCGGTCTATTTACATTGACCCCCCACCCCCTGTGTTTTAACACTGCTGCTACTCGCTGTTTATTTTCTGTACAGGTACCCCCTGTACATAGCCTCGTTATTGTAATTTTAGATGTGTATTTTTATTTTTTATTTATTTGAGTTAATTTAGTAAATATTTTCTTAACTCTATTTCTTGAACTGCATTGTTGGTTAGGGGCTCGTAAGTAAGCATTTCACAGTAAGGTCTACACCTGTTGTATTCGGCGCATGTGACAAGTAAAATGTGATTTGATTTGATAGACTTTAATATGTTTAATCGTTAATATGTTTCATAAATGTATTATTGTTTCACCCATGCAGTTGGTATGGCTGCAGGTTATGGAGGGTGTAGCTAGGTGTGTTGCCTGGTAGCGGTGCTGCTGGAGAGGCTGCGTGGCTGTGACAGTGTGGAAGTGGAGTTGAGGTGGACGATGTAGTGGGTTATAAAGTCGTTGGGCTGGGCAGTGGGGTGGAGCAGGGGGGCTGACACACTATGGTTTATTGGTTTAAGTCCAGTCTACACAATTGGTCCAGAGCTCTGAGACAGGTGGTATCTAACGGCTTCATTTCGACCACAGCGTGTCAAAGTGACCACAGCTTTTCAGTAAAAAAAGAACAAAGAGAAAATAGGGATTATCATTTTTTCATCAATGCAGAAGAAAAGCCTCGTGCACCGGTGTGTGTGTGTGTGTGTGTGTGTGTGTGTGTGTGTGTGTGTGTGTGTGTGTGTGTGTGTGTGTGTGTGTGTGTGTGTGTGTGTGTGTGTGCACGGGTGTGTGCGTGTGTGTGGTGATGAGAAGCAAAGAGATGAGAAGAGAGGGGGACTTTGTGTGGCGGAATTATCATTTGACAACGGAACGTCAAGAGTGACATCACAAGGACAAACAGTGATTTGGCAGGCCCTATTCCAGGGATTAGAATTGAGGACACACACAGAACACAGAAACACACACACACCAATGTGCAAATCAGCTCATTTAGCGAGCGCCAGGGGCACGGCCATACAGCAAATTATATTTATGGATTTATTCAATGGAGGTTATATGGCCCGGGATATCAACTATGAGCTGGGGAGAGATTGCGTTGAATCAGAGGAAATATTGTAATTTAACTTAAGTTTGTGACTGGCCATTTCCACTGAGTGGTTACTGCCACGCTGCCCGTCGCCAAGCTCAAGCCAAGGAATCCTTCACACACACACGCTCACACACACACACGCTCACACACACTCACACACACACACACGCTCACACACATGCTCACACACACACGCTCACGCACACACACACGCTCACACACACGCTCACACACACACACACGCTCACACACATGCTCACACACACACGCTCACACACACACACACACGCTCACACACACACACACACACACACACACACACACACACACACACACACACACACACACACACACACACACACACACACACACACACACACACACACACACACACACACACACACAGCAAGGAATCCTTCACACACATCTAGTGTACAACAGCTCCGGTTATTTTCATAATTACATACAGAAACCCAGGCACAAACATTTTCACATCAATATATACCGTTTTTTACAATCACTTTGGCACTAATTTCGGAACCTTCATGTCATTTTTCAAAACTCTAGACACAAAACTCACAACCAATGATCAAAATGCAAAATTTTCAAAACTTGCTTGGATACAATACACATAAAGCTAAGATCATTTGTTCATTGAACTAAAATCACCTGTTCAAAATGACACAACTTAACATCAAAGTATTACCATTTCAAAATGCAATTTACACATTACATCTGAGATGACTGTCTATTCATTTCATTACAATGATCTAACTATCAATTGATACAACTGCTCAAAATGATAAGTAACTGTTGCATTACTCTTAATGCAGAGTTTTATGGAAACTGACTAACAATATTCCATGTTTAGATCATGAAGTTTCAGGATAACGAGATCCATTGACACCATTTACCGTGGAACATGAACCAATTGGACTACATTATCTATGGATGTAATATTTCATCATCATTCTTTATCAGACACTGTTTCTATGGTCCCATGTACCACTTTTCCAGACCATGTTTTCAGATTTGAAATTACTGTACACTCACCGGCCACTTTATTAGGTACACCTATCTAGTACTGGGTAGGACCCCCTTTTGCCTCCACAACAGCCTGAATTATTCATGGTGTTGTACGTTAAGAGATGCCATTCTGCACGCCACACGCCATTAACACAGCCTGTGTTACAAGTGATGCCCGTTTTGAGTTTTGTGTCTAAAGTTTTGAAAAATGACCACAAGGTTCTGAAATTAGGGCCAAAGTGGTTGTAAAAAACTGTAATATCCACACACACACAATAGCCACTGAGTTCTGTGTTCAGTGTGTCCTCCGTTAACGAAGTCTAAGGAGAGTTTACCCTCCTTTATTCTCTCTCCTCTCCTCCAGCTTTCACATAAAAAAGGAATGGGTTAACTATGGAAATAGTATGATTTTTTTTGCTTCCTAGTCTGTCTGGCTAATTCTTCCTTGTGTCCTGCTTCCTTACCCTCCCTCCCTCCCTCCCTCCCTCCCTCCCTCCCTCCCTCCCTCCCTCCCTACTACCTGCTCTGATTGATAATTTCTGAAAGCTCATTTCAAGGTAATGTTTTCATCCCCCATTTACATTTCACTGTACCAGGGTAATGGTCACACACACACACACACACACACACACACACACACACACACACACACACACACACACACACACACACACACACACACACACACACACACACACACACACACACACACACACACACACACACACACAGTAGCAGGATAATGGCGCTCCAGCAAGGGCAAGTGGATCAAGGTGATTGAGCGTGCTCGGAGCATGCTGCATTGCTAACTACTAACGGCTAACGGCTCCCCCAGTTGTCACCGGGACTAGAGGGAGGAGAGAAGGAGAGAGGGGGAGGTAGCCTCAACCTCACCTTAGCTCACCCTCACCCAGCACTAACCCTTACCACCCCTTGACTTATTCCACAGTTTGTTGTGTTACTGCCAGAAATCAAAATTGATTACATTACATTTTTTCTCTCACACATCTACACATAATAGCCCATTATATATTTTTCAAATGTATTGAAAATCAAATACAGAAATATATAATTTGCATAAGTACTCAAACCCCTGTGTCAATACATGTTAGAATCACATTTGGCAACGATTACAGCTGTTAGACATCTGTGTAAGTCTCTAAGAGCTTTCCACACCTGGATTGTTGTAACGATAATCCTCCTCCTCTTCAACCGAAAAGGAGGAGTATTGAGGGAACCAAGGCGCAGCGGATAGTGAAGACATAATGATTTATTAAAGACAAGACGAAAACACGAACTTCACTATAAACTAACAAAATAACAAAACGAAAGTAGACAGTCCCGAACGACGAACTTACATACAACGTAAAGAACGAAATGAACAGGAACAGACTACATGAAATGAACAAACCGTATACAGTCCCGTATGGTGCAAACATTGACACGGACACAGGAGACAACCACCCACAAACAAACACTGTGAACCGCCTACCTAAATATGACTCTCAATTAGAGGAACGCCAAACACCTGCCTCCAATTGAGAGCCATACCAGGCAACCCTAAACCAACATAGAAACAGACAACATAGAATGCCCACCCAAACTCACGTCCTGACCAACTAACACACAAAACTAAACAGAAAACAGGTCAGGAACGTGACAGTACCCCCCCCACAAGGTGCGAACTCCGGACGCACCAGCACAAAGTCTAGGGGAGGGTCTGGGTGGGCATCTAACCACGGTGGTGGCTCAGGCTCCGGGCGCGGTTCCCACCCCACCATAATCCATCCTAACTTCCTCCCACAAAGAATGTCCA
This sequence comes from Salvelinus fontinalis, assembly GCF_029448725.1. Classification (NCBI taxonomy): domain Eukaryota; kingdom Metazoa; phylum Chordata; class Actinopteri; order Salmoniformes; family Salmonidae; genus Salvelinus; species Salvelinus fontinalis. The sequence continues at coordinate 12,890,552 of NC_074680.1, read as the reverse complement.
CCCTCTTTCTTCCCCCACACAATTCTCTTAATAATATATTAAATAAAGATAACACCAGGACAGAGAGATAAATCAAGATAGAGGGATAGATAAGACTATAGAGATAGATGAAGATAGAGAGGGAGATTAGGATAGAGGGGCAACTCCGGACTGAAAGGCAGCTCCGGACAGAGAGACAGCTCTGGACTGATGGGCAGTTCTGGGTATCCAGCCTTTTCAGGCTGAAGGGCAGCTCATGGCTGACTGACGACTCTCGATGCTCATGGCTGGCTGACGGCTCTCGACGCTCATGGCAGGCTGACGGCTCTCGACGCTCATGGCAGGCTGACGGCTCTCGACGCTCATGGCAGGCTGACGGCTCACGACGCTCATGGCGCTCTGACGGCTCTGGCTGCTCATGGCTCTCTGACGGCTCTGGCTGCTCATGGCTCACTGACGGCTCTGGCTGCACATGGCTCTTTGACGGCTCTGGCTGCTCATGGCGCTCTGACGGCTCTGGCTGCTCATGGCTCGCTGGCGGCTCTGGCAGATCCTGTCTGGTTGGCGGCTCTGGCAGATCCTGTCTGGTTGGCGGCTCTGGCAGATCCTGTCTGGTTGGCGGCTCTGGCAGATCCTGTCTGGTTGGCGGCTCTGGCAGATCCTGTCTGGCTGACGGCTCTAGCGGCTCCTGTCTGGCTGATGGCTCTAGCGGCTCCTGTCTGGCTGACGGCTCTGTAGGCTCATGGCAGACGGGCGGCTTTGCAGGCTCATGGCAGACGGGCGGCTTTGCAGGCTCCTGGCAGACGGATGGCTCAGATGGCGCTGGGGAGACGGATGGCTCAGATGGCGCTGGGGAGACGGATGGCTCAGATGGCGCTGGGGAGACGGATGGCTCAGATGGCGCTGGGGAGACGGATGGCTCAGATGGCGCTGGGGAGACGGATGGCTCAGATGGCGCTGGTGAGACGGATGGCTCTGGCCGGATATGGCGCACTGTAGACCTGGTGCGTGGTGCCGGAACTGGAGGCACCGTGCTAATGATAAGCACCTTCCTACTAGTGCGGGGAGCAGGGACAGGGCACACTGTATCCTCAAAGCCTACTCTACCCCTGATGCGTGGTACCGGCACTGGTGACGCCGGGCTGAGGACAAGCACATCAGGATTAGTAGGGGGAGAATATATAGTGTGTACAGGGCTCTGGAGACGCACTGGTAGCTTAGTGCGTGGGGCCGGAACTGGAGGCACCGGGCTAGATGCACGCACTACAGGGAGAGTGCGTGGAGGAGGAACAGGGCTCTGGAAATGCACTGGTAGCCTAGTGCGTAATGTAGGCACTGTAGGTACTAGGCTGGGGCGGGGAGGTGGCGCCGGAAATACCGGACCGTGCAGGCGTACTGGCTCTCTTGAGCATTGAGCCTGCCCAACCTTACCTGGTTGAATGCTCCCGGTCGCCCTGCCAGTGCGGCGAGGTGGAATAGCCCGCACTGGCCTATGCAGGCGAACCGGGGAAACCATGCGTAAGGCAGGTGCCATGTATGCCGGCCCGAGGAGACGCACTGGAGACCAGACGCGTTGAGCCGGCCTCATGACACCTGGCTCAATGCCCAATCTAGCCCTACCAGTGCGGGGAGGTGGAATAACCCGCACTGGGCTATGCACACGTACAGGAGACACCGTGCGCTCTACTGCGTAACACGGTGTCTGCCCGTACTCCCGCTCTCCACGGTTAGCCTGGGAAGTGGGCGCAGGTCTCCTACCTGCCCTTGGCCCACAACCCCTTAGCCCCCCCCCAAGAAATTTTTGGGAATTACTCACGGGCTTTTCGGGCTTCCGTGCAAGACGCGTCCCCTCATAACTCCGGTTCTTCACTCCAGTAGCCTCTGCTCTCCTCAGTGCCTCCACCTGTTCCCATGGGAGGCGATCCCTTCCAGCCAGGATCTCCTCCCATGTGTAGCAACCTTTACCGTCCAATACATCGTCCCAAGTCCATTCCTCCTTCTTGCGCTGTCCCTTACTCCGTTTAAACCGCTGCTTGGTTCTGGATTGGTGGGTGGTTCTGTAATAGCTGTCGCTCTCCTCATCCTCAGATGAGGTGAGGAGAGAAGGATCTTCGGACCAAAATGCGGAGTCAGGGAAATAAGCCATTTTTATTACAAATACGACGTAGACTAAACAAAACAAAACACTTTCAAAACTTACAAAATAACAAAACGACGTTGACGCAACCTGAACATAAACTTACATAGACAAACGTAAACTCACGAACAGGAACGGACATCGAAACATACGAACAGCCAAACAGCTCCAAAAGTGAATACATCGAAACAACACGAAGACATCACAGGAGACAACCACCCACAAACAAACACTGTGAACCGCCTACCTAAATATGACTCTCAATTAGAGGAACGCCAAACACCTGCCTCCAATTGAGAGCCATACCAGGCAACCCTAAACCAACATAGAAACAGACAACATAGAATGCCCACCCAAACTCACGTCCTGACCAACTAACACACAAAACTAAACAGAAAACAGGTCAGGAACGTGACAATTGTACAATATTTGTCCACTATTCTTTAAAAAATTATTCAAGCTCTGTCAAATTGGTTGTTGATCATTGCTGGACAACCATTTTCAATTCCTGCCATAGATTTTCAAGCAGATTTACGTAAAAACTGACAATGATTGCTCTTTTGAATCTCTCAGTCAAATCAGAGGCGATTTCTACTGGCAGGCAGCACTGCCACAAAAAAAAGATGTTGGCTCTTAGATGGCAATCACCTCACTCTCTCCCAATTCGCCAGTGGATACAGTTGCTATTAGAAATTATAACATTAGAATTATCGAACGCGAAAATGAATGGTGCTAGTCAATGAACAATTAAGGCCTGGACAAATATCCTTGACTCTGTACGGAATAATCTCAAATCTTAAAGACCAACACATATTGTACAAATAAACAATCTACAGTGGCTTTAGAAAGTATTCATACCCCTTGACTTATTCCACATTTTACTTTGTTACAGCCTGAATTCAAAATGGATTAAATAAATAAAAATCTCTCACATATCTACACACAATACCCCATCATGAAAACATGTTTTCAGACATTTTTGCAAAATGTATTTAAAAAGAAATACAGAAATATCTAATTTACATAGTTGTTCACACCCCTGAGGTAATACTTGTTGAAGCACCTTTGGCAGTGATTACAGCTGTGAGATACTTCCGGTGCCGACAGAGATGGGCGCCTCACGTTCCTAGGAAACTATGCAGTATTTTTTTTGAATGTATTATTTCTTACATTGTTACCCCAGGAAATCTTAAGTCTTATTACATACAGCCGGGAGGAACTATTGGATATAAGAGCAACGTCAACTTACCAACATTACGACCAGGAATACGACTTTCCCGAAGCGGATCCTCTGTTTAGTCCACCACCCAGGACAATGGATCAGATCCCAGCCGGCGACCCAAAACAACGACGCCACAGAAGGTGTAGACGGAGCGGTCTTCTGGTCAGGTTCCGTAGACGGGCACATCGCGCACCGCTCCCGAGTATACTACTCACCAATGTCCAGTCTCTTGACAACAAGGTAGTCGAAATCCGAGCAAGGATCCAGAGAGACATCAGAAATTGTAACGTTCTTTGTTTTACGGAAACATGGCTCACTCGGGATACCTTATCAGAGCCGGTACCGCCACCTGGTTTCTTCACGCATCACGCCGACAGAAACAAACATCTCTCTGGTAAGAAGAAGGGCGGGGGTGTATGCCTTACGATTAACGCGACGTGGTGTGATCATAACAACATACAGGAACTCAAGTCCTTTTGTTCACCTGACCTAAAATTCCTTACAATTAAATGCCGACCGCATTATCTACCAAGAGAATTCTCTTGGATTATAATCACAGCCGTGTATATCCCCCCCCAAACAGATACCTCGACGGCCCTGAAAGAACCTTATTGGACTCTATGTAAACTGTAAACCACATATCCTGAGGCTGCATTTATTGTAGCTGGGGATTTTAAAAAGGCTAATCTGGAAACAAGGCTCCCTAAATTTTATCAGCATATCGAATGCGCAACCGCCCGGGATCATTGTTACTCTAACTTCCGCGACGCATACCAAGCACTCCCCCGCCCTCCTTTCGGAAAATCTGACCACGACTCCATTTTGTTGCTCCCAGCCTATAAACAGAAACTAAAACAGGAAACGCCCGTGTTCAGATCTGTTCAACGCTGGTCCGACCAATCGGATTCAACGCGTAAGATTGCTTCGATCACTTGGACTGGGATATGATCCGCATAGCGTCGGACAATAACATTGATGAATACGCTGATTTGGTGAGCGAGTTTATTAGCAAGTGCATTGGTGATGTTGTACCCACAGCGACTATTAAAACCTTCAGAAACCAGAAACCGTGGATTGATGGCAGCATTCGCGCAAAACTGAAAGCGCAAACCAATGCTGTTAATCAGGGCAAGGCGACCGGAAACATGACCGAATACAAACAGTGTGGCTATTCCCTCCGCAAGGAATCAAACAATCTAAGCGTCAGTATAGAGCGAAGTAGAGTCGCAATTCAACGGCTCAGACACGAGAGGTATGTGGCAGGGTCTACAGTCAATCACAGACTGCCCTGTCTTGGACCACAATGTCTTGCTCCCAGACAAACTAAACAACTTATTCGCTCGCTTTGAGGACAATACAGTGTCACCGACACGGCCCGGTACCAAAACTTGCGGGTGCTCCTTCTCTGCAGCCAAAGTGAGTAAAAGATTTAAACGTGTTAACCCTCGCAAGGCTGCCGGCCCAGACGTCATCCTTAGCCGCGTCCTCAAAGCATCCTGGCTGGTGGTGTGTGGTTGGTGTGTTTACGGACATATTCAATCAATCCTTTTCCCAGTCTGCTGTTCCCACATGCTTCAAGAGGGACACCATTGTTCCTGTTCCCAAGAAAGCTAAAGTAACTGAGCTAAATTACTATCGCCCCGTAGCACTCACTTCTGTCATCATGGAGTGCTTTGAGAGACTAGTCAAGGACCATATCACCTCCACCTTACCTGACACCCTAGACCCACTCCAATAGGCTTACCGCCCCAATAGATCCACAGAGGACGCAATCGCAACCACACTGCACACTCCCCATCTGGACAAGAGGACTACCTATGTAAGAATGCTGTTCATCGACTACAGCTCAGCATTTAACACCATAGCACCCTCCAAACTCGTCATTAAGCTCGAGACCCTGGGTCTCGACCCCGCCCTTTGCAACTAAGTGCTGGACTTCCTGACGGGCCGCCTCCAGGTGGTGAGGGTAGGAAACAACATCTCCACCCCGCAGATCCTCATCAATGGAGCCCCACAAGGGTGCGTTCTCAGCCCTCTCCTGTACTCCCTGTTCACCCATGACTGCGTGGCCATGCACGCCTCCAACTCAATCATCAAGTTTGCATATGACACTACAGTGGTAGGCTTGATTACCAACAACGACGAAATGGCCTACAGGGAGGAGGTGAATGCCCTCAGAGTGTGGTGTCAGGAAAATAACCTCACACTCAATGTCAACAAAACAAAGGAGATAATCGTGGACTTCAGGAAACAGCAGAGAGAGCAGCCCCCTATCCACATCGACGGGACAGTAGTGGAGAAGGTGGAGAGTTTTAAGTTGCTCGGCGTACACATCACGGACAAACTGAAATGGTCCACCCACACAGACAGCGTGGTGAAGAAAGCGCAGCAGCCCCTCTTCAACCTCAGGAGGCTGAAGAAATGTGGCTTGTCACCAAAAACACTCACAAACTTTTACAGATACACAATCGAGAGCATCCTGTCGGGCTGTATCACCGCCTGGTACAGCAACTGCTCCGCCCACAACCATAATGCTCTCCAGAGGGTAGTGAGGTCTGCACAACGCATCACCGGGGGCAAACTACCTGCCCTCCAGGACACCTACACCACCCGATGTCACAGGAAGGCCAAAAAGATCATCAAGGACAACAACCACCCGAGCCACTGCCTGTTTACTCCGCTATCATCCAGAAGGCGAGGTCAGTACAGGTACATCAAAGCTGGGACCGAGAGACTGAAAAACAGCTTCTAGCTCAAGGCCATCAGACTGTTAAACAGCCATCACTAACATTGAGTGGCTGCTGCCAACATACTGACTCAAATCTCTAGTCACTTTAAAAAATAAAAAATTGGATGTAATAAATGTGTCACTAGCCACTTTAAACAATGCCACTTTATATAATGTTTACATACCCTACATTACTCATCTCATATGTATATACTGTACTCTATACCATCTACTGAATCTTGCCTATGCCGTTCGGCCATCGCTCATCCATATATTTTTATGTGCATATTCTTATTCATTCCTTTACACTTATGTGTATTAGGTAGTTGTTGTGAAATTGTTAGATTACTTGTCAGATATTACTGCATGGTGTCACGTTCCTGACCTATTTCTGTTAGTTTGTTGTATGTGTTAGTTGGTCAGGGCGTGAGTTTGGGTGGGCATTCTATGTTGTCTATTTCTATGTTGGTTTAGGGTTGCCTGGTATGGCTCTTAATTAGAGGCAGGTCTTTGGCGTTCCTCTAATTGAGAGTCATATTTAGGTAGGTTGTTTCACAGTGTTCGTTGTGGGTGGTTGTCTCCTGTGTCAGTGTTTGTCGCACCATACGGGACTGTTCGGTTTGTTTGTTCATCGTCATTTATGTGTAGGCTATTTTCCCTGTTCGTGCGTTCTCATGTTTTATTGTAAGTTCGTATGTCCAGGTTTGTCTACTCCGTTTTGTTATTTTGTTAATTAATCAAGTGTATTTAGTTTTCGTGTTTTCCGTCTTTTCTTTAATAAATATCATGTCTTCACAATCCGCTGCATTTTGGTTCAATCCCTGCTCCTCCTCTTCGGATGAAGACAACCGTTACACATGGTCGGAACTAGAAGCACAAGCATTTCGCTACACTCGGATTAACATCTGCTAACCATGTATATGGTTAGCAGAGGAGGACAACCGTTACAGAACCACCCACCGATCCAGAACCAAGCGGCGTGAATTTGAGCAGTGGCCTGCTACACAGGAATCATGGACTTGGGAGGAAGTATTGGAGGGAAAAGGACACTGGGCTCACATTGGGGAATATCGCCGCTCTCGTGAGGAGATGGAGGCAGCGAGAGCCCAAGAGCGGTGGTATGAGGAGGCAGCAAGGAGACGTGGCTGGAAGCCTGAAAAGCCCATGAGTACTACCCAAAAATTTCTTGGGGGGGGCTAAGAGGTGGTGGGCCAAGGGCAGGTAGGAGACCTGCGCCCACTTCCCAGGCTAACCGTGGAGAGCGGGAGTACGAGCAGACGCCGTGTTACGCAGTAGAGCGCACGGTGTCTCCTGTACGGGTGCATAGCCCGCACTGGTAGGGCTAGATTGGGCATTGAGCCAAATGTCATGAAGCCGGCCCTACATATCTGGCCACCAGTACGTCTCCTTGGGCCGGCTTACATGGCACCAGCCTTACGCATGGTGTCCCCGGTTCGCCTACATAGCCCGGTGCGGGTTATTCCACCTCCCCGCACTGGTCGGGCGACGGGGAGCATTCAACCAGGTAAGGTTGGGCAGGCTCGGTGCTCAAGGGAGCCAGTACACCTGCACGGTCCGGTATTTCCGGCGCCACCTCCCCGCCCCAGCCTAGTACCTGGTAGGGTTGCCTGGTATGGCTCTTAACCATAAAACATGCTAACCATGTATATGTGACAAATAACATTTGATTTGATTTGATTTAAGTCTTCCTGGGTAAGTATCTAAGAGATTTCCACACCTGGACTGTGAAGCATTTGCCAATTATTATTTTCAACATTCTTCAAGCTCTGTCAAATTGTTTCTTGGTCATTGCAAGACAACCATTTTCAGTTCTTGACAAAGATTTTCATGTAGATTTAAGTCAAAACTGTAACTCGGCCACTCAGGAACGAACATTCACTGTCTTTTTGGTAAGCTCCAGTGCCTTGTGTTTTAGGTTACTTTCCTGCTGAAAGGTGAATTCATCTCCCAGTGTCTGGTGGAAAGCAGACTGAACCAGGTTTTCCTCTAGGATTTGCCTGTGCTTTGCTCCGTTCCGTTTCTTTTTCATCCTGAAAAACTGGGTGTATTGATACACAATCCAAAGTGTAATTACTAACTTTCCCATGCTTAAAGGGATATATTCAAAGTCTGCTTTTTATTTTATTTTACCCATCTACCAATAGGTGCCCTTCTCTGCGAGGCATTGGAAAACCTCTGTGGTCGTTGTGGTTGAATCTGTTTGAAATTCACTGCTCAACTGAGGGACCTTACATATCATTGTATGTGTGGGGGGTACAGAGATGAGGCAGTCATTCAAAAATAATTTTAAACATTATTATTGCGCACAGAGTGAGTCCATGCAACTTATTATGTGACTTGTTAAGCACATTTTTACTCTTGTACTAATTTAGGCTTGCCATAACAAGTGGGTTGAATACTTCATTGACTCAAGACATTTCAGCTTTTCATTTTTAATAAATGTGTTAACATTTCGAGAAACATACTTCCACTTTGACATGATGGGGTATTGTGTGTAGGCCAGTGACAAAAAAATCTAAATTCAGGCTGTAAAACAAGTCAATGGGTGTGAATACTTTCTGAAATGCACTGTACACTACCGGTCAAAGGTTTCAGAACAAGAACTCACACCTTTATCACACCACCTTTATCACACCAACTATATCACACCACAGGAATCACACCACAGGTATCACGCTACCTATATCACACCACAGGTATCACACCACCTATATTACACCACCTTTATCACACCACAGTTATCACACCACCTTTATCACACCACAGGTATCACACCACCTATATCACAACACCTTTATCACACCACCTTTATCACACCACAGGTATCACACCACCTATATCACGACACCTTTATCACCCCACCTATATCACACCACCTTTATCACACCAACTTTATCACACCACAGATATCACACCACAGGTATCACACCACCTATATCACACCACAGATATCACACCACAGGTATCACACCACCTATATCACACCACCTTTATCACACCATCTTTATCACACCAACTATATTGCACCACCTTAATAACACCATCTTCATCACACCACCTTTATCACACCACTGGTATCACACCACAGGTATCACAACACCTTTATCACACCAACTATATCAAACCACAGGTATCTCACCACAGGTATCACACCACAGGTATCACACCACCTTTATCACACCACCTTTATCACACCACCTATATCACACCACAGGTATCACACCACAGGTATCACACCACTGGTATCACACCACCTTTATCACACCACCTTTATCACACCACCTATATCACATCACAGGTATCACACCACAGATATCACACCACCTTTATCACACCACAGGTATCACACCACAGGTATCACAACACCTTTATCACACCACCTGTATCACACCACATGTATCACACCACCTATATCACACCACCTGTGTCACACCACAGGTATCACGCCACCTATATCACACCACCTGTGTCACACCACCTGTGTCACACCACCGGTATCACACCACCTTTATCACACCACCTTTATCACACCACCTATATCACACCACAGGTATCACACCACAGATATCACACCACAGGTATCACACCACATGTATCACAACACCTTTATCACACCACCTGTATCACACCACCTTTATCACACCACTTGTGTTACACCACAGGTATTACACCACCTATATCACACCACCTGTGTCACACCACAGGTATCACGTCACCTATATCACACCACCTGTGTCACACCACCTATATCACACCACAGGTATCACACCACCTGTGTCACACCACCTATATCACACCACCTGTGTCACACCACCTATATAACACCACCTGTGTCACACCACCTATATAACACCACCTGTGTCACACCACCTATATCACACCACCTGTGTCACACCACCTATATAACACCACCTGTGTCACACCACCTATATAACACCACCTATATAACACCACCTATATCACACCACCTGTGTCACACCACCTATATAACACCACCTGTGTCACACCACCTGTGTCACACCACAGGTATCACACCACCAAATAAACCATTGCACAACTCAGGCTCTAGACATGAGTCATCTACACCAAGGCATTCATAACACATATCTGATGCACACACACACACACACACACACACACACACACACACACACACACACACACACACACACACACACACACACACACACACACACACACGCGCACGCACACACACGCACGCACGCACGCACGCACGCACACGGGCACATACACACACGTAAACAAAACAAAATAAACCCCTGGTGATCGAGCGGCCTGGGTGGTTTTACAGATAGCACATTACCTTCCTCCCTCCTCCCCCTTTCCTCCCGTCTTACACTCTCTCCTTCCTCCCCCTTTCTTCCCGTCTTACACTCTCTCCTTCCTCCCTCCTCCCCCTTTCCTCCCCTCTTACACTCTCTCCTCCCCACTTACTCTCCACCATCACCCCTTCCTCATTCCTGTGACTTAGATTTGTGATTCCAGCCCTTGTCTGTGCATGTGTTTGACTGACTGTGCATTGATGTTTTCAGTGTGTGTGTATATAAACTCTAAATCTGTGTGTGTGAGTGTGTGTGAGTGTGTGTCTGTGTGTGTTCCCAGTCTGTGTGCGCGTTCCAGCGTAGCAGGGGGATGTTTTCCCAGGCAGTGCATTGTGTCTGTGCTTCAGGGCTGTGGCTGTGTGGCTGTGTGGCTGAGCGGTGCAGGGCTCCCTCCTAGCCCTGATAAATAAACAATGCACAGCGTTGACCTTTGGGTTAACAGCTTTTTATGCTTGCTCCACTCAGCACTCTCCCTGATTCAATTACCACAAAGGTCCAGGAGACGCCGGGAATAAGCAAGGAGGCCCGTCCGGCCTGTCTCTGACTGTCTGTCTGTCCACCTGTCTGTCATTCTGTCTGTCTGTCTGCCAGTTTGACTGTCTCTGTCTTGTCTGCATGTCTGCCCGCCTGCTTCCTTGCCTGCCAGGCTGTTTGTCTGTCCATGGGCTCAATTGCAAACCTGCCAAGACTCTTTAGATGTCTTAATTGTAAATAATTTTTTGCACGAGACAATGAAATCACCTTGAATTTGAACACTCCCCCTCACACACCCAAATGCATGAGCACACGCATGCACACACATAAGCACGCATACACACCCACACAGAAACACACACACTCCCCAGCCATGTAACCCCCACTCCCCTCTCCCTCCACTCCCCAGCCATGTAACCTCCACCCCCTCTCCCTCCACTCCCCAGCTATGTAACCCCCACCCCCACTCCCTCCACTCCCCAGCCATGTAACCCCCACTCCCCTCTCCCTCCACTCCCCAGCCATGTAACCCCCACCCCCCTCTCCCTCCAACCCCAGCCATGTAACCCCCACCCCCCTCTCCCTCCACTCTCCAGCCATGTAACCCCCACCCCCCACTCCCTCCACTCTCCAGCCATGTAACTCCCACCCCCTCTCCCTTTATTCCCCAGCCATGTAACCCCCACCCCCCTCTCCAGCCATGTAACCCCCACCCCCTCTCCCTCCACTCCTCAGCTATGTACCCCCGCGCCTCTCTCCCTCCACTCCCCAGCCATATAACCCCCACCCACCTCTCCCTAGCCAAGTAACCCCCAAACCCCCCTCTCCCTCCACTCCCCAGCTATGTAAACCCCACCCCACTCTCCCTCCACTCCCCAGCCATGTAACCCCCAAACCCCCCTCTCCCTCCACTCCCCAGCCATGTAACCCCCACCCCCAACTCCCTCCACTCCCCAGCCATGTAACTCCCACCCCCTCTCCCTCCACTCCCCAGCCATGTAACCCCCACCCCCCTCTCCAGCCATGTAACCCCCACCCCCTCTCCCTCCATTCCTCAGCTATGTAAACCCCACCCCACTCTCCCTCCACTCCCCAGTCATGTAACCCCCACCCCCAACTCCCTCCACTCCCCAGCCATGTAACCCCCACCCCTCTCTCCCTCCTCTCCCCAGCCATGTAACCCCCACCCCCCTCTCCCTCCTCTCCCCAGCCATGTAACCCCCACCCCCCTCTCCCTCCTCTCCCCAGCCATGTAACCCCCACCCCCCTCTCCCTCCTCTCCCCAGCCATGCAACCCCCACCCCCCTCTCCCTCCACTCCCCAGCCATGTAACTCCCACACCCTCTTCCTCCTCTCCCCAGCCATGTAACCCCCACCCCCTCTCCCTCCACTCCCCAGCCATGTAACCCCCACCCCCCTCTCCCTCCACTCCCCAACCATGTAACCCCCACCCCCCTCTCCCTCCACTCCCCAGCCATGTAACCCCCACCCCCCTCTCCCTCCACTCCCCAGCCATGTAACCCCCACCCCCCTCTCCCGCCACTCCCCAGCCATGTAACCCCCACCCCCCTCTCCCTCCACTCCCCAGCCATGTAACCCTCACCCCCTCTCCCTCCACTCCCCAGCCATGTAACCCCCACCCCCATCTCCCTCCACTCCCCAGCCATGTAACCCCCACCCCACTCTCCCTCCTCTCCCCAGCCATGTAACCCCCACCCTCCTCTCCCTCCACTCCCCAGCCATGTAACCCCAAAACCCCCCTCTCCCTCCACTCCCCAGCCATGTAACCCCCACCCCCCTCTCCCTCCTCTCCCCAGTCATGTAACCCCCACCCCCTCTCCCGCCACTCCCCAGTCATGTAACCCCCACCCCCGTCTCCCTAGCCATGTAACCCCCAACCCACTCTCCCTACACTCCCCAGCCATGTAACCCCCAAAACCCCCTCTCCCTCCACTCCCCAGTCATGTAACCCCCACCCCCCTCTCCCTCCTCTCCCCAGTCATGTAACCCCCACCCCCTCTCCCTCCACTCCCCAGCCATGTAACCCCCACCCCCTCTCCCTCCACTCCCCAGACATGTAACCCTCACCCCCTCTCCCTCCACTCCCCAGACATGTAACCCCCACCCCCCTCTCCCTCCACTCCCCAGCCATGTAACCCCCAACCCCTCTCCCTCCTCTCCCCAGACATGTAACCCTCACCCCCTCTCCCTCCACTCCCCAGACATGTAACCCCCACCCCCCTCTCCCTCCACTCCCCAGCCTTTTAACCCCCACCCCCCCTCTCCCTCCACTCCACAGACATGTAACCCCCACCCCCTCTCCCTCCACTCCCCAGCCATGTAACCCCCACCCCCCTCTCCCTCTACTCCCCAGCCATGTAACCCCCACCCCCCTCTCCCTCCTCTCCCCAGTCACCCTCTCCTTCTCTCCTAGCAGCACAGACTGTTATTTAGGCTTTACTGGTCTGTGTTAAATTCTGCAATTTGAAGGGCTGTTAAGTTTTTCAATTGAAATTTCATTTAAGATGCAGGTGCTTTTTATTTTATTGATGCTTTACTGCTCTCCGGGTGCAGGCTAGAACACACTGCAATAACACCACTCTTCCCCAATCAGCCTCTGCTGAACAGATGTAGTGGCAGGACGTTAGGAATACTTAGAGGGGCCTTCCCCTCCTCTCCCCCCTTTCCCTCCTTCTCTCCCTCTCTCTTTCCCTCACGCCGTAAATCGCCACAGCAGAAGGCTAAACAAGAGGCGCGCCGCCAAGCCTTAAATCACATTTATAAGGATTTGGTTAGCATAGTAATAACAAAATCAAGTGACAAGGCTGGGAGGGGGCAGGAATAGGAAGAGGGAGACGGGGGGATTGTTTTTAGCATAGCAGAGGTCTGTGGAAGGAGATGATGAGGCTTTTGAAGGTGAGCAGGCTGGCTGATGTTAAAGAGGACAAATGACAGGGTTTACAGTCGGAGGGAAGTTAAGACCGTACGCTCGGTCCCTGTAGAAATGTATTCAATTCATTTCCAGTAATCTGTCGCATAATGATACAATTATCTTTAGGGAATACAGGAGGCATATACTGTATCTGCTCTGCAGTAATTCTGGCACGGTTACATTAGAATTACTGCAGTGACTTAAACATACACAATATATAAGGGATATCGGCAGACACAGGGTCACAGATACACACACATATGTAGATGAATAAGAAATAGTTAAATTCAATACCTGAGTATGGATATGAATAATACTCCTTTCAATGAAATCGCCTGTGTTAAGGTCGGCATGTCTGCAATTCAAAAGCAGATCTTGATTACGTACAGACTCATGATATCATTTTCTCGGCTTACGGTAGTCATGTTTTAGCAAAGCAACTTTTATTAGGTCAAAATACACACACACACACACACACACACACACACGCGCACACACACACACACACACACCCCTAAAGTCACAGATTCCTTAGCTGGGAACATGAGAGGGGACAAAGAAACGGAGAAGTGGAACATGGCAAAGTTTATGTTCACAGGACTAGCTGTCAGGTCCGAGAAAAAAGAATTCATGGATGAAATGAACATTAGAAAGATGGATCTAAAAATGTTAAACTGGATACCCTCGTGAATACGAGAAGATCTCATCTGTCTTGACTAGGTGAAACCCCTGCTTTCTAAACTCACTAAGATAGAAGAAAGGACTGTGTGTGTGTGTGTGTGTGTGTGTGTGTGTGTGTGTGTGTGTGTGTGTGTGTGTGTGTGTGTGTGTGTGTGTGTGTGTGTGTGTGTGTGTGTGTGTGTGTGTGTGTGTGTGTGTGTGTGTGTGTGTGTGTGTGTGTGTGTGTGTGTGTCTCCACGGAAAGACAGGGAAAGAAAGTTATGACACTCCACATAGAAGTGATGTATTTAATGAAACACTATTTAGTAGACAAAAACTACTGGGAGGTTCAGGGACAATGACGTGCTTCACCTAACTACTGTCCAAAACTATACATACAGTATATCCTTTCAACATATTTATACATACAGTATATCCCATTCATCCATGCGTAGGATTACTATCTATGAATGGAACCTAGTTCTGTCACGCTAAGTTTGTTATGTGAATGACAAGGGCTTACATGAACATGTAAGTCACGCTTTGAATTCTAAGTTCACTCCACGTCATACTTGCTTCAGTTCTAGTCTATGTGATTTACGTAGGTTATGTTCCTTTGGAGCGTCCGTGCTCATCAGTGACTCCTATCAGCTGCGTGTGCTTTCTGTTTTCTTATGTCTTTATATTGTTCTCTGCATACCAATTCAATGTATATACCAATTATTGAATTAGTACAGTATAAAAATAGAAATATGTGGTTTGATTTAAATTATTTTCTCCGTTATCTTTAATTGTAAGGATATTATCTGGAAGTTTAATAAACTTCTTCCTCCATTAGGGCCTTGTACTCCTGTTGAATGAGACTCCATTAAACGCTGCCTTCCACTCTGGGCTTACAAGTACAAGCATCTAACATTAACACAGTGGCTATAACTAGCAGTGGGAATAGGCTCCTGTGGAGTAGGTGTGTGTGTGTGTGTTTGCGCATGCGCGCGCGCGCGCGTGTGTGTGTGTGTGTGTGTGTGTGTGTGTGTGTGTGTGTGTGTGTGTGTGTGTGTGTGTGCGCGAGTGTCTCTGTCCTGTACGTAAGCAGTATATGGGACAAACCCTTACGGAGCCTTTAGAAAGAAGAGATGGGAACAATCTCCGAGGCCATTTCTAAATCGGCGACAAGTATAAAAAGCAACGCCTATTTAAAAAACATAAAGATTCAATATAGCCCAAGAGCAGACATGGACCCTTCCAGAGAGAGAGAGATTCAAAGGAAATATGCTCCATTGTTATCCTGTCTTCCCCTCATCTGTCACCTTGCCTGTCCTCTACCCCTCCTCCATCCCTCAGTCATCACTCTCTCCCTCTCTCTCAGCCACAATATTTTGAAGAATCTCCTTGATTCTTTGCATTTGTTAATTTAGTGTGGGTTTCCCAACCACTATTTAACCCTGATGGGCTCCAATGAGGAGATGTGTGTGTGTGTGTGTGTGTGTGCGCGTGCATGCGTGTGTGTGTGTGTGTGTGTGGTGATGAGATGTGTGTGTGTGTGTGTGTGTGCATGTGTGTGTGTGTGTGTGTGTGGTGATGAGATGTGTGTGTGTGTGTGTGTCTGGTGATGAGATGTGTGTGTCTATGTGTGTGCGTGCGTGTGTGTGTGGTGATGAGATGTGTGTGTGTGTGGTGATGAGATGTGTGTGTGTGTGTGGTGATGAGATGTCTGTGTGTGTGTGTCTGTGGTGATGAGATGTGAGGGACGGTTTATTAGCACTGCCAGTAGACACTAAAACACAGCGTCTCCCATAATCCTCTCTGGCGGTGGCTGGGCGCTGACTCGGGCGTTGAGAGTCTTGAACGCAGCGTTGTGGCGTTTCACCGCTAAACCCTGACGGACTATAAAGGTCTTATCTCTGGTAATAACCATCATGGCATCACACACTCTTGGTAATACAACGCCTCTCTCAAAGTCACAAGGGAGTAGTGTGTGTGTCTGTCTTTATGTGTGTGTGTGCGCGCGTGTGTATATGTAGGGAAAGAGTGCAGGGGTAAGTGTGTGTGTGTGTGTGTGTGTGTGGGGGTTGATTGATATAGCAGTGTGGGTGGGGGTGTGTTTGACACATGTTCTCTCTGTTAGGGCCACAGACAGAGAGGGCTTTGAGCGATGGACACAGCACTACTGGTCTTTTACAGTCCACACACAATCACACACACACGCGCTCTACTGTCCGACCCATCTATAATTGTCCACGTAGTAAAGATGGAAGGACACACACACACACAGACACAGGAAGGTGTGTGTGCATGCGTGTGTGTGTAGCAGGAGGTGCTAATTCTGCATAGCAATGAGAAAGCAATGGGCCATAATACAACGCGTCCTGAATGTATGCAAATAGTGATGCTATAATTATAATGTATGTAATAATAGAGTAGCAGTAATTAATTTATAACTTTGCAGAGAGAGTCTGTTCCACTGGCTAATGTGATTCTATTACAGCAATTAGCTAGCAATGACACTGGCTAGGTCACCTACACACACCATACAGTATACCTTCAATACACTCTTTTTCTTCCTCTCTCACTCTATCTATCCCAGCCCTCTCCCTTTCTCTCTTTTATCCTCTCACTATCCATTCCTCCTATATTTTCATATTTCTTCTATCTCTCTTTCTTCCTCTCTTCGAGGTAGCCTTTGGTCTCTCTGTCTTCCTCTCTTCGAGGTAGCCTTTGGTCTCTCTTTCTTCCTCTCTTTGAGGTAGCCTTTGGTCTCTTTCTTCCTCTCTTCGAGGTAGCCTTTGGTCTCTCTTTCTTCCTCTCTTCGAGGTAGCCTTTGGTCTCTCTTTCTTCCTCTCTTCGAGGTAGCCTTTGGTCTCTCTTTCTTCCTCTCTTCAAGGTAGCCTTTGGTCTCTCTTTCTTCCTCTCTTCGAGGTAGCCTTTGGTCTTTCTTTCTTCCTCTCTTCGAGGTAGCCTTTGGTCTCTCTTTCTTCCTCTCTTCGAGGTAGCCTTTGGTCTCTCTTTCTTCCTCTCTTTGAGGTAGCCTTTGGTCTCTTTCTTCCTCTCTTCGAGGTAGCCTTTGGTCTCTTTCTTCCTCTCTTCGAGGTAGACTTTGGTCTCTTTCTTCCTCTCTTCGAGGTAGCCTTTGGTCTCTCTTTCTTCCTCTCTTCGAGGTAGCCTTTGGTCTCTTTCTTCCTCTCTTTGAGGTAGCCTTTGGTCTCTTTCTTCCTCTCTTCGAGGTAGCCTTTGGTCTCTCTTTCTTCCTCTCTTCGAGGTAGCCTTTGGTCTCTCTTTCTTCCTCTCTTCGAGGTAGCCTGTGGTCTCTCTTTCTTCCTCTCTTTCCTTATTTATTTTTCTGTCTTTATTTCTTTCTTTCTCTCTTTCCTTATTTCTTTCTTTCTTTCTTTCTTTCCTTCTTACTTTCCTTAATTCTGTCTTTCCTTAATTCTTTCTTTCCTTAATTCTTTCTTTCTTTCCTTAATTCTTTCTTTCACTCTTTCCTTCTTTCTTTCTTTCTTTCCTTAATTCTTTCTTTCTTTCCTTAATTCTTTCTTTCTTTCCTTAATTCTTTCTTTCTTTCCTTAATTCTTTCTTTTTCTTTCTTTCTCCCGCCTCTTTAACTCTGCCTCTCCACATCTTGTAATCCCTCCTATGGTGTGTACTGTATGACTTTTGATAGTGCATGTGTGTGTGTATTTACATGTATG